>NW_016200947.1:0-2500 GCF_001687245.7 Rhagoletis zephyria | reverse complement strand
TTTTCTACATATAAACCACCTGGTATCGGATTCCTCGGATTTCCATCAGCGGTACACCCTATGATCGGTTTCGGTTCTGGACTCGGATTTGTCGTCAGCGTCATCTTGCGGCTTTTATCTGGGANGCATCTATATATGTATATACCTATGTACGTATGTACGTTTGTATATATTTCTAACTGCATACCAACACACTTTACTAATTTTCTACATATAAACCACCTGGTATCGGATTCCTCGGATTTCCATCAGCGGTACACCCTATGATCGGTTTCGGTTCTGGACTCGGATTTGTCGTCAGCGTCATCTTGCGGCTTTTATCTGGGATCTGAGCTTGGATTTCGATCGGCGACATCTTTTGGCGGAGCAGCAAAGCTTGCTCCGATTGAGCAACCGGAGCTAGCAGCGCTGCTGCTCCGGTTCCAGAACCGGCATAAATATACTACTGTGGTCAAACCCCAGGAAGGTTTTGCTCCCTCGCATCGCAACGTTTTCTATAAAGGGTTAAAGTTTCCGCTTTTTGGTAAAAATTAGTATTATTTTTTATTGCATTCGGTTCTCTTTAGAAAAATTTGGCGCTTAATATTTGAGTGGAAAGTTTTACCATCTATAAGCCATTTTTTTAAACAGTGGGTCAAAAAGACCCGTTCTGGTTCGAGTTGATGTGTTCAACTTTTGGAAAAAAAGTAGGTCAACCTTATTTTCAATATGTAATCCGCAAAAAATCTTAAGATCTCCGTATTTTAACATAACGGTTGATAAGATTATTGCAAAAATTTATTGATAGCGACATAAATTGTCCCAATAACTTAACTTTTACAATTTTTTATTTGTTTATGTCTGCAGAAAAAAATTATCAATTGATAAAAACTAACCCAGTTGTAGTTAGGTTTTTTGCAGGATTTCTATAAAATATATAACTTTAAGTTAGCTACAAAAATCTAGCTTGAAACTAAGTAGTTGACAAGTAACGCAGGAGTAACGAAGGAGATTGTTTTCTTTAAAAGCGTTGAGGACAAGAAAAGGAAAACCGAAATTTCATATTATCGTTTTGAAGTTATGTCTGTCGAATATGGGACCACCTACAGCAAAATTTAAAAAATTGTGAAATGTAACAAAGTAAATAAAAATAAAAAAAATATATATAAATAAAATAAAAATAAAAATATTTTGTTTTTCCTATTGATATTTTTATGCCATCGCCATGGAAATATAGTTAGCTTTCTTCAAAGAAAATATACAGATAATAAGTGACTTTTGGCTCCTTCCTAATCAACTTAAAGTTAGGTTATAGTTAGATACATTTCCTGCAGGAGAAATTACATGCTGACGAGATGACATGATAAGATTAGTAGCTTCATGGCCTTTGGGATCTACCTTATGGGCAGTAGCGCCGGCGTTTCCAGACGCGCCAGCGTCGCCTCCGCCGCCGCAAGGCCTGTATTGCGTTGCAAAAGAAACATTTAGGAAGAAATATGAAAACAAAGAAATTAAACAAAAATATTTTTTTTATTAAATTAAAAAATTACAATAAACAGCATAAACAAAAAAATAAATTTATAAAAAATAAAAATAAAATAAAAAATTTTTACCTGCGCCAGGATTTGAACCTGGGGCCTCAGGCTTACCACGCGAGTGCTCTTCTCTGCCGGCCATTGTGACTGCTGCGCCGCGAGCAAAAAGGCACACTTATGCTTTTCACGGGGCATGAATTGGCAGACTATCTCATCAACTGGTATGATGCTACTAGTATTTATACTAGTAGATGCTGATGCATAGCCTGACATTTGACATCTCGTAGGACATCGCAATGTTAAAAATACCAGTCGCTAACATTGAAAAAGGATAGAACGTGACCTAGTTCGGCTGAAACGCATTCTAGTTCACAACTAGTAGCTTTCCCTGCAGGGTAGATACTAGTTTTCTTGTAGAAATTTCCGCCACATCAGATTGTGTTTTATTTTATTTTTTTATTTTTGTTACGCCGTTACATGCATAGTTCTAATCTTTTTATTTTACATCTTACAACGCTTTTATCAACTTGCAATGCTGTATGTCCAGGCACCATTGCTATAATTATAGATTATAATCAAAGCCTTGCCGGAAGTAGTTAACTATTGCGCCTAAAAATATGCACTACATACGCTACAGCGGAAATGGACGACACGCCATTTCTTTAAATTAAATTAATTGGTGCTCGTATGTATATATGTTTATACTAAACGTGAGCACCAGGGATGAAGAAGTAGGTACAATTGTACCTTTTTCCGACGTTTGATGACTTAAAGGTACATTAGGTACAGTCACTAGATTTTAGGTACAATCATCTGTTGATCAGATGCATTATTAGTTTTTTTTCCTTTACCGCGCTAATATATTTACTTGTAGGTACGGGAGATGTTTCGCTTTCATTTTGAAGAATAAGCAATTCTAGAGAAAAGTGGTCAAAAGGAAGACATAAAAAAACCATATTATGTATTATCTTAAACATTTTACATTG
>NW_016200946.1:1407-2500 GCF_001687245.7 Rhagoletis zephyria | reverse complement strand
TACTCCATCTTTTAACTTGATTTAATTTTACAACAACAACAACAACAACTAAAATGGCAGCAACAAATGCAGTGTGCATTGTGTGTTTTGCATTAGTTAATTCAAAAATTAGTTTTTTAATAAAGTTATTTAAAGTTATTTTAAAGTTAAAATAAATTTTTATCTATATGTATATAACCGGTAACTTTTATTAATCCCAACACACACACACAAAACTAATTACCAATCTAAAAGCAACTTTGACAATGAGCAAAAAAGCAGCAGCACTAACTACCAAAACAGTTCTATTTTTGCATTGGTGCATTTTTCTCTGCCCTTCTTTTTCCTCTTTTTGGAGCAATTCTCATTCCTACCATTTCACTTGATCTCTCTTTCATTGGCAATTGTCAATCGATTGACTGCCTGACTTTATTGGTTTCACCCAGTCACACACTTACTCACTCACTCACTCACCAATTCAATGAATCTACTTTTCCACATCAAAGAGACACAATTTCGTTCTTCCATTGACTTGTAAATGCAACAGAATTAGCAGCAGCAGCAGAAAGATCACGTTGCATCCCTCTTTTTTCTGGTGCGTCAATTAGAAAAAGAGATAGAGAGGACGAGGATGCCTTTCCTTGCCTACATTCATTACATTCATTTCAGACTTTTTTGGTGTGTACATTGGACGTGTTGACATCACCACGGCCACCACCATCACTACTTAATATGTTTACATCTGTTTCCGTTGATGTTTACCCACTGCTGATGATCACTGATGTGGCGGTGGTGATCGTTTGCACTGCTGTCCCCAAATTATCCCTTCATTCCCTCTTTTCTCTTCTTTCTCCTTTTTCCTCGTCCATTGACGACATATCAATTAACTTGATGCTTTTTCGATACCCTCCACCTCTTCCTCCTCCTCCTCTTTCTGTCAACATCTCTTCTTTTTCCTTCCGTAGTCAATTTTTTCTTCTTCTTTTTCTCTTCTCTTTCTTTTTCTTATTTGGTTCCGCAATTGAATTAATTACTATTGCAATGGCAGCAGTAGTGTTTGCTTAGTGCATCTGTCTCTCTCTCTCTCTCTCTCTCTCTCTCTCTCTCTCTCTCT
>NW_016200946.1:0-1350 GCF_001687245.7 Rhagoletis zephyria | reverse complement strand
TCTCTCTCTCTCTCTCTCTCTCTCTCTCTCTCTCTCTCTGTGTGCTGTACTAAAAATGACTGCTGCTTCTGCTGAAAATGGATATATTTTGGGGCAGTGTTTCTTTGGTTGAACTTGTCGTTCCCTTGAACTTGTAGTGCGCTTGATTTGCCTGTGTTTGCTTGTTCTGCCTTCTTGATGTAAGACGTCAGCAGTTGAATGTTGTAGAAATGGCGTGTGTGTGTGAGTGTGTGTTATCAGCTAGAATAAGGCAAAGGTCAGAGAGCAGTTAGTAAAAGGTTATTTTAGGGCTTAACTTTTTTGAAGAGTTGGATTTTATTTTCAAACTCTTTTATGGTGGGGGCTAGAAAAAAGGTTAATTTTCCTTATTAATTTTACTAAATTACAATTTTGTTTTATATTTACTATAATTTAGTTAAACTTGTTACATAGTTTAGTTTGCAAGTTTAAGCATTTTTTAGCAGATCTCTTCACTTGCGACCTCAGGGCGACGGACTAAATCTTACATTTATTGATTTTTTCTTTATTTTAGTTATATTTGAAAAGCTGTTTTCAAGATTTTGGCTTGCGAGATTTCGGTTGCAAGATTTCAAACGCAATCCAAACCTCAAACAAAAGGTTTTTATTACTTTAAACTTTAACTTTAAATATTTACAAACGTTTAAATTTACAAAAATTACATTCATTTACAACTTTACCATCACATTTAAAATCATCATTTGATCACTGCTTAATTAATTAATTAATACCACTGTAACCACTTCGTTTCCTCAGACTGACCAGCCCTAGCAAGCCATCAACGAGGGTGACCTTGAAGAAGACGCCCACGATGAAGGCGACACTGCCGAAGAGAAAGGCGGCAAAGACGAGGAAGATGGCCCAGTCGAGGGCGTTCACCTCGGAGCACGTCTGACTGGGGGCGTGCAGCGAGTGGAAGTAGTCGCAGACGCAGCGGCCACTGCCCGGGTCACAGGCAGAACTGGGGAACAGCTGGCGGCAGTCGGAGTTGAAGGCGCAGCTCACTTTGATGCACGACCTCCCCCCGATTACTTGGTAGCCCAGGGAGCAGATGCACTGACCGGAGTAGCAGCGGCTGAAGGTGGTCACATTCAGCTGGCAGTCTGCGGTGGTGCTGCAGTGGGAGTTTAGCAGCGGTTGAGAAGGAGTTTGGAAGGTGGTGGTGGTAGTGGTATTGGTGATAAAGGGTATTTGTGTGAGGGTAGTGGTGGGTAAAGCGGTGATGGTCGTGGTGGTGGTGATGAGAAGGAAGAGAGATGAAGTTGAGATGATGAAGAAAGGCCAAGAACTCTGACTAGAAGCAGGCATTTTTCTCTTGCATGTCGTTTTTGT
>NW_016200945.1:0-2500 GCF_001687245.7 Rhagoletis zephyria | reverse complement strand
GAACAAAATAAATTGTAATAAAAATTTAAAACGCACAAAATTTTTCATACGTTTTTTTTGCAACAACGGTACGAACTCAAACCGAAAATCTTGTATTATCGGAATTTACTTAAATAGTTTCATAATTCAAAAAATATAAATTTTGAGTTGAGGATGCAGAAATTACCGCTACCTCTTCTTCTATATTGTGTAAAAATTTCATAGCTGTATCGATTACCAGTATCTCACTAGAACAAATATATGTCCATTTTTACTATAGGCGTATATGTAAATTCAAAATGCTAAAGCCGTTTTCTCGAGTTACGCTTTATTGAGTTGTGACACTATTCAAGTAAATGAGCGATATGTAAACACATACAAACATACCTATATTTCCTATTGCATTTTCATACTTTCGGCTAGACGACAAAATAATAAGCGATTGAGAACAAAATATATGATCGAAACTAAATGTGGTTCTCGTAGGTTTGTTCCCAAGAACGCTAAAAACCCAAACCGAAATGCGAACAAAACTTGCGGGGGTGTTTTCACAAGGACGAAAGTGGGAATAAAACTTTGAAGAACGTTCTCAACGAGAATTATATAAGAACAAAACCCTGGGAATGTTCCCAAAGCTGACAAAATGCAAACAACACTTTCGGAAATATTTGCAAGAAAACCAAATACGAAGAAAAGTCTCCGGAACTTTGTCTCGAAGAATAATGTGGGGACTAAAGTCTCAGGAACTTTCTGACAGGGAACGAAATGGGAACAAATCTTCACTAGACTCTTCGCGAACAATGAAAGCATGAGCAAAATTTTTCTCATAGCTCTGCATTAGTTTTAAATATTTGTATATTTAAGTTAATCAAAGAAGAACTTAGAGATAATTATGCAAACTAGTATCGCCGAGTTGTCGAAATTCGGCCAACCCACTTTTTTCACACACTTTTTCATTTTTCTCGGGAATATGTCGGAGTGGCTCCACCGAAGCTCCCCCTGTTTCTGCCGTGACCCAAGGCTCCACTCGGATTGGTTACCGCATCTCGCACATGGACCTCTCAGGTTACTCAGAGTGGGCAAACGAGGGCGCAATAGTCGGGATTGTGTATAGCCGTGCACCACATTGTACATATATCTTATTTTATCCTCTTTCGTTGAAATAGTAATTTCTTTACCTACACTGAGCCAAAAGCGCAATGGCGTTTTCAACCAAGTTATGGTTTGATTCTTTCATGGCCAATAAGCCGATTATAAGAAATGTGATTCAAGTTGAACATTTCAAAATAAATTCGTATGTATGGCAGTGGGTGAACGAGCAGAGGTGCTTGCTGTTATTTGTTGGCTTCCAGTACGAATGCTGTAAGCGCGATACATAATTTTTATTTTTTTCTATTTTTGATTTTTCTTAATTACGAAAACGCCTCTGTGAAGTGCAGAACCAAATCAAACGACGAAGGAAATTTATTCAAGTTGAACATTTGAAGACACATTTATAAAACGACTGTAGCTGAGTGTGTAGAGATGCTTGCGGTTATTTGCTAATCCCGCCAGAGGCAACATGTATGTTAAAATTATAATAAAATTTATTTTGTTTTTTATCTCCGAGTTATGAGAAAGCATCAGTGAAGTGCAGAACATAAACGTATTCAAACGAAAAATCGCCAACCAAATGCTTGGTTGATGTAAACAAAATTGTGGTTAATATTACCAAATCATTGTTGAAAATATCAATGATTCCTTTTCAAGTTTGAATTTGGTAATATTAGCCAATTTTTGGTAGATTTTTCTCTCAGTGTACGTACTTGAAACTTTGAAGTAACTGTAAACAACACAAAGACCGCTCGTACTGTAAAACAATCTGAGTACGTTAATGCTAAAAAAAAATTCATATTTTACGATGCCAACGTCAGGTCGACCCAAATGGCATTAATGTTGCAAAACCTAATGGCTTGTTTATTAACCCTCATACTATTTCTGTCATAAAAAGCTTCTAAAAAAGCAATCTGCATTATGATAGCGGTAAAAAGGTGTAAGTCTAAATTAAATTTTAGAAATAAAGGCAAAGCGACCCGTTAGTAATAAAATTTATGGAAACAAATATGTGGCGATCACAAGAGTTTCACCAGTTTTGAGAAAATTCGAAAAGGGGTAGATACACTAGTAAGAGGGAAAAACGCTATTTTTGGTATTTTTTTATGAAAACGGGTTATATTATTTACTAATCAATGATAAATACTTATTTCAAACAATACATGCATATTTAAAGAAGAAAAAGTGATGTGGGAAAAAAGACCGTATTCTAAAACAGTACTAAATTCAGTGCTCTTTTTGGTATAAGATTTCTCATAAATCATAAGCTAAATTTAAAAAATTCATATAAATACATATACTAAGAGGTACTTGGATATTAAATGGTAACGCAATGCACAAACACTCATTTAAAACCAGGCTCACTTGAAAAAGCGATGCTTCTGCTATAATATGGATATTTGTATTTATTTAACGTTACTTCCCAAGT
>NW_016200943.1:0-2500 GCF_001687245.7 Rhagoletis zephyria | reverse complement strand
GTAGTTCAGAGTGCCCAAGAAAAGGGTTGAGGGCACTGCACAAACATTGCTGAAAATGCCGTAAATACTTGGTGACCACCAATGCGAGGCTAAGTGCCTCGTCGATCAGTCAGTCAGTCAGTCAGACTCTGTGTACATTCTTCTGCTCTTATGAGCGCACTGTCTGATGTCTGATTTGCCTTTTCCATACAAAAGAGTGTGTCTGCTGCCTGTGTGTCACACAATGTGTGCACCGAGGTGAGATTACCACCGAGGTGCAATGGGCAGTAAAACCACCACACATGCAGTCACACATTGATCAGGCAGACAATGCTCAGAACAGTTTGTGTTAGTTCGTTCACACAGCAATCTCATAGCGAGACAGACAAACTGACAGACAGCCAAACAGCCAGACAGATACACATTATCCTTCTTCTTCCGCGGAGACGCATTAAAGCAACCCGAGCAGCCAATCTAAAGTTGATTCGATTTGTCTAAACTGCTTAGGTAATCAAATATGACGGGGTTAGCTTTTTCTTTCAGCCAATTGCCTGTTATTTGTTCGCCCTCTTGTAGCAAACACAAACATAAACACAAACACATCGAAACAACTCATGATGATCAGTTCTCTGTTTGCTTTCCTCTGCTCTGCTGCACACAGAAGCTGATGTTGATGATCAACAACTGTCAAACTGGGAAGTTGAGCCATTCTTATTTACCATTTACCATCATCAGCCCACACCAGATCACCAGGAAAATGTGGCAGAAACAGGGAAAAGGGACAAAAACAGAACAAGCAATTGCTACCTTGTTTGATTAGCACTCTTGCATCTCCGGATCAAATGTGGCACTGCTGAGCTGTGCTTGCTGATGCGGATGCTAAGTCTGATGATGGTCTGTTAGGTGGAAGTGGAAGTGGAAGTGGAAGTGGAAGTGGAAGTGGAAGTGGAAGTAGTGGGTGCATCACTTTAGCTTGTTGGCAAGTTGTTGGCTTCACTGCAGGGTTTTAATTTAGTCAGTCTAGTGTATAAATGAATATATTAGCAGGACAAATACACACTCACTCACAGAATGAGAAGGAGAGAAAGAAAGAGGGAAGCAGTTTTAGGCAAGTATTGACGCGAGCCACACTTTTAGCAGCAGCAACCCAGTTATCCTCCTGTCATGGTCGTGTCCCAGCCGAGCCATTTAGGCGGGCATGTGTTTTGCAGGAATAAAAAACGAGCACTCTTTTTTTCTGTTAGTTTCACAATACAGCAGTTCATCTCTCTTAGAAAGAGGAAAAAAGAAAAGAGGAAAAATCGTATCACCCTTGTTCAGGCAAAGTGAAATTTAAGCGAGCATTAAGAATAACTTTGAACAGAAGATAAAAGAAGGGAAGCGCCGTTTTGAGCAGCTCGGTGAGCAGCAGCAGCAGCAGTAGCGAATCAAAGGCAATTGCAGCTTACCCGTTTTCACGCTGCACCTAAGCTCGTGCAAAGAGAAAGGAAAAAGAAAAGGAAAAGTGTGAAGGAAAGTGAGAAGTAAAAAAACTANAGCCATTTAGGCGGGCATGTGTTTTGCAGGAATAAAAAACGAGCACTCTTCTTTCTGTTAGTTTCACAATACAGCAGTTCATCTTTCTTAGAAGGAGAAAAAAGAAAAAAGGAAAAATCGGATCACCCTTGTTCAGGCAAAGTGAAATTTAAGCGAGCATTAAGAATAACTTTGAACAGAAGATAAAAGAAGGGAAGCTCCGTTTTGAGCAGTTCGGTGAGCACCAGCAGCAGCAGCAACAGCAGCAGTAGCGAATCAAAGGCAATTGCAGTTTACCCGTTTTCACGCTGCACCTAAGCCCGTGCAAAGAGAAAGGAAAAGGAAAAGGAAAAGTGTGAGAAGGAAAGTGAGAAGTAAAAAAGCCCGTGCACTTGTTCGTGCTAGCATAAATGGCGGCAAATTAAGTTAGCTTCTGTTTGCCGTTTCTATTAAATTATATTATACCTTTGAGTAATATTGGCTCAACCGTTACTGTCTGCTAGTGTCGCACAGCACTGTCTGACACACACGATGCACTACTCTTTTTTGCCGCACACGCAAACACACACACACACACTGCTGCTGCCGCTGCAGATGTTCTCGTTTGCCCATTCAATTTTCATTTACACTTCCCTGGCGGTCACTAGTCTGCCAGTGCAGTGGTGGTGGTGGTGAATGAAAGGCAAAGTGAAGGGCGACACTGTTTTCTCGCCAACACTGCCTCTGCCTCTGCTTACTCTTTGCTATTGAGCTTGTGTGCCTATTTGTGTTTGTGTGTGTGACTTTGTCACCGGCTTGTCGAGGAGGCAGTCTTTTTATCCGCTCGGCTCAGTTTGTGTGTGTGTGGATGTTTGTTTGGCGATCTTCTTTTTGCTCTCGGCGGCATCGATGTCAACGGGAGCGTGCCACTTTGCGCTTGACGTAAACTGTTGTCTTGTTTTGCATTAATTAAGCTTTAACAAGAGCGTGAGTGTCGCTTCGCGACACGTACTCTTTAGTTTTTCTA
>NW_016200942.1:0-2500 GCF_001687245.7 Rhagoletis zephyria | reverse complement strand
CATTCACACAGGTATGTGTGTTAGCCCCCGTATTAACTTACATATATACACGTATAAAATTTAATGCAAAATATAACCATACAATTTAGTTGAGCTAGATACACTTAACAGCAAAAGTCTGCGTACACCATTTCATTTTTAAATATTCACTATATATTGAGAGTAAAAATTGGTTTGTTATTATTTTATAAAAAAAAATTGATCATGCTTAAAACAAAATCATATAAACCCTGTTTTCAAACTTTAATCAAAATTTTCGACCTTTTAATCAGATTAAAAAAAAAATATAAATAAATAACAAAAGTGGTAAACAATCTGACTTTGATATGGGGGTTCTATTGATATAACCGATACTGCATGCAGTGATTTTTTTTAGTTTCCAATGTTTATCATTTTAAATATTTTTCGTTAAGTTTTTATTTAAGTATGTCTCATATTCCATAAACCATTTAAATTCAAATTCCTAACTGTGCTGCAAACTTGATAGAACTCTAAAACTGTCTTCAAATTTCAAACTTTTTAATCAGAGTTTTTTTATAAATATTTCGAGTATTCAGTTTTGTAGCCCATCAAATTTTAGTGTAGTAAAGTGTAACCTTGCATGTTAAACGAAAATAATTAAATAGGAATACCTTCAAGATCGTGCGTAAAAAGAAAAATCAGCGCGATAAATTATATTAAAATTTAATGGGCTATATAGTCCGGGAGCTAGCGACAGTAAAAATGTGCCGATTTTATCGTCAAAGACAACATATCGGGGACTTAAATTTACTGCTGTAGATTAAAAAACAACAACACTTACATTGCACCGTGGGACCTTTTGGTGTCAGGAGGTTTCGCATTGTGTAATAAAAAATCATATCAATAGAAATGTGTATGAGAGTCAGACGAAAGAGGTTTAAGAAGGTTTTAGCTTGCAAATATTATGAAGAGGGTTGCCACCTGTTTGTAAAGGCCAATTTAGTTAAACAAAAATAATAACTGTTTCAAACCAAAGGTTTAACACATCGTATTTGTTATTTTATTACAAATACATACTTTGTCAATTAGTGATTTGTTCTGATTACATTCTTTTAAATTACTGGACTCTTAAATTAACTCAGGAATGTTTTTAATCTTCACTTATTTCTTGCTAAATATGCCCAATTTTTTCTTTTGTCTAAAACCCATATTGGTATATGTACATATTTCCGTTACCTTATTCCCTTAATTAAAGTGAATTTGATTTTTTAAACAGGTGGCCACCCTTCTATGTGTCGTTTAGAAGTAAAGCATTTTCAAAACCATTTCATTGGATACCCATATTGTAATATCTAATTCACTTAACTTATTAAATAATTGTAATAAAATTTGTAACAGGTGGCAAGCCTTTACAAAAAAATAAATCTTTATTGCACATCTGAAGGCCAAGCCCTGTCATTTGACACCTCACTTCTGAAAATAGAACGAACTATATGTACATACCTAGCATGTATGTAAATGCCACAAGAACCCAAATTGTCAACTTCAAACCGCATTTACAGTGAAAGTATGAAAGTTATCCAAAAACAAATTGCATTTTTGAAGAAGCGAATTTTCATTTAAATCCGTCAATAATTCTATTTTTGCCCACATTTTATATAGAAGGGAAGCACTGTGCGGCGGCGACTTTGCCGATCACTTACAATAGGTTTGTCCCGCGGATGCGATGCAAGCACATTATTTTTACATGTATAATACGTTACTCTATGTCCATGATAAATTTAAAATGCGATGTCTTATGTCGATTTTCGCCAAAATTTTGACATTTTTGCGCGCTTGTAAGCTGTACATTGTCCCGCTAACTAAGTGTAAGTGATCGTCCAATGTTAATTGATAACCAGACAAAAGCCCAACGACGATAAAATAAGGTTATTTTTTATCACACAATGATAATGCTCTAGGAAGGCGTTGTCCCTCTAACTGAGTGTAAGTGGTTGGTTTTCGTGATTTACGTGATTATATTGAAAATCCTATACTTTTATCGACGATAAAATAATAATAATAATAATAATATCTCAACGGTTTTTACATGCATGACGTACGGAACCAATATTTTAAATTTTTGTGCCGAGTCACGATAGGCAGGAGTTTGTTAAGTGTCGAGATCTAAAACTGTTCAGCTACAGAACTAAATTCATCAGCTGATTTTATGTATTTATGTCAATAATTCACTTATTGAGAGAGGAGAGTATCGCTTTCTTAATGCTGAAAAGCGGATCTGATATATCAAACGTGCTGGAATGAGAGTTAAAATCCTGGCATAAGCAACGGAGTGGGTCGTGCAATTCAAAATTGGTTTTACAAGCTTTCAGAAATATGGGACAAAAGTGTCTTGATACGCGTGAGGGAACATTAAAGCTTACATCAGCCAGAAGAGACGGACTTGAAATTGAGCCTGTCAGTAATTTAACCATAAAAATTATACCAAGCATTTCCCTGCGACTGGCAAGTGTAGGAAGGTTAATAAGTTTTAAGCGAC
>NW_016200941.1:0-2500 GCF_001687245.7 Rhagoletis zephyria | reverse complement strand
AACTCTTTTGTGCCGTAAAACCAACAAATATTGTATAAATAATTAAGTGCGTTTGTGGTTTATTCACCATGAAATGCGGAATAATTTAATATTTGCAAGTGAGCGGGTAAATACAAGTTTTGTTTGTTGCGAAAATTGTACAGTGATACAATGAAATGGTGCGAGCAATATTGCGAAAAATTTCAATTAAGTATTTTAGGCCCCAAAAACATTTGCCTGCAAAGTGCCTGGGGGAGCGTAGTGCGTATGCGCTACGAGTACTTTGTGAAATTGATTGTGTTCAAGGGATTTGCAAATCGACTGAGACATTAATTAACTCGCCTATTTNTTTGTATTATACGAGTGCTATTTATTAAAAAAAAAAAATAAGTAAGACCCATTAAAGTAAAACAATGTTTTAGTTGTAGAGAAAAATTAACTAAAAAAATAAAAAAGGCTTTTTTTTAGACCTACATACACATGCGTTTTCATATCTTCCACAAGGATACTCAAGTTACCTTATGCATGGAATATGGCGTCTGGCCCAGGGGGCGTAAATGGTTTGAACAAAGGACCGAACATAACAGTTATTGATTAAAACTGTCATTGAAAAACTCGCTATGAAGGAAATTTTCTACGGCTTAGTGATACATACTAATCGATTTCTATTTCACCAAGACTAAAATTTGAAAATAAATTTTTATTTGCAATTTTTATGCAAAATTAAAAAAATAACAATTATTTTTGATTTTTATATGATAATCCAAAATAACAATTATTTTTGATGTTTATATTATATGTCTTAGATAACAGCTATTGAAGACTTTTACTTATAATAGCCATCAATAAAACTCAGTCAGTGACTTTTACTTTAAAAGTCATCAATATAAATCAGTCACCGATTTTTTCTCTTTTAATCTTTCGTATAAAAGTCATTAACATTTTTCGCAGTTAAGAAGGTGTAGGGAAATAAAAGTTTACTACGACTTATACAAATGACTCTAATAAGTATGATTTAAAAAATAAAGGTCAGTGTCTGAATTTTATTTGAGACTTTTATAAATAAATGTCTTTGATAACTGTGTTCTAAGACATAAAAATCAAAAATAACTGTTATTTGCAGATTATTTAGAGGGTATTAGTACAAACTTATTTGTATAAATCGTATTATTACATTAAAAATACATACTTATGTATATGCAAATAACTAAATTACAAAAAACGTTAATTTCAGTACTGGAAAACGATTTCTATCTATCTATTACTGAAGTCTAATACTGAATTTAGTTTGCTTATCTTGTATCGGCTGCATGTTTGTGTCTATGGAATACATATGTAAGGTATGCATATGTACCATCCATATTATGTCAATATTAATAAGCATTTTAATTGTTAATAAATACTAAATCATTAGACAGCTAAAACGAAAGCTAATTCTTATTAAATGCAAATCGGCAATTAAATAATTGTCATTGAATTTTGAGAAATACAACGACAAAACGTTTGATAACAAAATTTAATATTCAATAGGGAATGGCAGAAAACTCCTTCAAGGATCTACATATAAGAAATAAGTATTTGCCTTGCCTTTGAAAATTTAAAACAAACAATTGCAATATGACCTTTCAGTGTACGAACTTATGTCTACGATTAAGTACCTTGTGGGTTAATTTCAAAGTTTTTAGTAACTTTTAGTTATCAAATATGGAGTTAAGGATATTTGTGCCTGAGTTATACTCCACAAGTACTTGAGTACATAAATACGTATGTACATAAACACCCGCGACAAAAGATAGCACAACAACATTTTTACCAGTTTTGACTTTGATTTTTTCTTTTGATTTTTTAAGGTTCATTATTTGTAAGTAAAAGTATAGCCCTTTATATAACAAATACCAAATCTAAATTTCAGACCTTGTACAAAAATTATAAAAAATCCGCAAGCTTTTCATCCCAATTCCATGAATTTTTTTTTAATTTTAACTTCTGAAATAATATTTAGTATGCAGTTTTTAAGCTTATTAAATTCTAGTAAAATAAAGTGCAAATTTGAAGTTACTAAAAAATCGCGAGAAACGAATTTGTTTGTCACAAAATCGAATTTGAGTGTAACGGTATTTAGGATATTCTTGTAAGCACTGGATCCAATTTGTTGAAAGTTAGAAAGTGAACTAGAATTTTGGCACAAATTAGGCCTTTATGAAATTTATCGAAAATAGAAATTAATGAAACCAAGTGTTTCTAAAAGTCTGGATTGCATATAGTTTTTGAAACAATTAAAACGGATTTCGGTGCAAATATTTATACCACCAAAAGGCTTTCTGGGGGTATTCGGGTACGAAGAATCTAAATCTGTAATTTATTTTTACCATTCACTTTTACCAGAATGGGTGTACCACAAAACCCCTAGAGAGGCCTATTGATGGTATAAATATATGCATTTAAATAATTTCAATTGTTTTAAAAGCTGCACTACGACCACCAACTTCAAATTGCAAAAAAAAGCTTACAATCTATATAC
>NW_016200938.1:0-2501 GCF_001687245.7 Rhagoletis zephyria | reverse complement strand
ATTCCATACTCATAGAGAAGAATTTGCGTTATTCGAATAGGGGACATGGCTCCTGCCGGTGTTCATGGTACAGTACTGGGACTTGGTACTGGGGTATGTAAAATCAATTCTAAATTCATGGAAGAGGATTATAAGAAGGGTTATAAGAAAAAGGGGCGGGGCACTTCCTACACAAATTGACTTTTTTTTGCCACATATCCCTGGAAGTGTTTGTGGAAGAATACTGGAACTTGGTATGGAGTTGTGTATGCAAAATGTATCAATTGCTCATGGAAAAAATGTGAGTTATTAAAAAGGGAGGCATGTCGCCTCCCATACATACTAAAAACTTCTTAATACATATCTCTGGAAGGATAGAAAATCTCTCGAAGTATTTTAAATTTGTTATGGAGATTTATTTTATAAGTGCCGTACTGACAGAATAAATTTCATTAAATGGAAAAGGGAGAGCCGGGTTCGGCCTTATAATCTAAAGCTCTCTTGAGGCATGTGCTACAGTAATGAGAAGTGGTATTTTATCAAGGCCAGGTTACTAAATTTGAGATGGAAATATTAGAACCCGCCGAGGCACCTCCAGGAAGGACACGTTCACGCGTCGTATACCTGGAACCATTTTAAGGTAAACTTTGAGGGATTGCTATATTTCGTATGCCTAGCGCGCAGACGAGATTTTATAATTTCATAGTTTTAAACGGCCTAAATACCTTAACTCGCTTAAAAAATAACGAGCTATAACGAAATGGGCACATAAATAAAATCTAACATCATTAAATTATTTTTCCTATTTGTATAAAAGCGCGGGGTAAAACCCGCGGGTATAAGCTAGTACTTCATATGTAGTAGGTAAGAAAAGTGTGCATTAAAAATTACGAAATGGCAAGTAACTCAAAGTCTGTAACTCCACATTTCACAATTTTGAAAATTTTCGGTTTATCGCGTATAGGTTTTGAAGCATTTAATTTTAAGAACTTTTTAAGTATATATTGTATTCTACAAATAATTGTGATTAATTTGATACCTTAGCAAGAGGTGTGCTTTCAGAAAAAACCAACTTTTAAAGATAAAATATTCTGCGATCTTGAGCGTAATTTTTATTCCAAAAACATTTTAATTGAAGGCACATTTGGAAAATACGTCGAAACGATCTAAATATTTTTATAACTACTAGTCCTTATAACGTTGCATATACCTGTAAAATGCTTCAAAAAAATGTCCTATAGAAGTGTGTAAAAGCCCCGATTTAGTATTTTTAATTATGCTCCTTCTTTAAGTCAGAATATCAGAGTGGTATCATAGCAACTTTTTTTCGACAAAGGCTCTGATAGTTGCTCTTACTTAATTTGAGCCTTCTAAATTCGATGGCGTCCTCAGTTTTACCCTATTGGCTCCACATTTGGAGAGAGCGGTACTTGAAACTTTGCTTAAATTTGAACTATTTTCAAAAAAACTCTCTCAGTTTTGAAGATATTTTACTAAAATTTTGCACACGCTTGTATTTTAATATTTCCTTCACTGTTTCATAAAATCATCGAAATCGGTTAAATCTAAAATCTAGCTCCCGTACAACTGATTGTCCAGAGATGCTGTTTTGCGTTATAACTCCTCCAATTAAATAGATAAAAATTTAGTATAGATTCACTTTAACATATAGCACGCATACAATTTATTAATCAGATATGAAGTTAGAGTTATAGCGCAAAAACACATATCTGAGTAATCGGTTGTACTGGTGCTATACGTTAAAGTGCACCCATTTCGATAATTTTAAGAAATAATTAAGGTAATATTAAAAAACCGTTATGTGCAAAATTTTAGTAAAATAACTTCAAAATATAAAATGTAAAATAGTTAAAATTTGATCAAATTTTCAAATACCGTTAACTCGAAAACCGGAGCCAATCTGGTAAAACGGGGGATGCCATTGAATTTAGAACGTCCCAATTAAGTAAGTTCAACTTTCAAAATCTCTGCTCAAAATTTACAACTTGAACAACGTAATTTGAACCCAGCTTATTCTTTTGTTTTCTATTCATGTTTATTCCTCGTCTAACTTTTGAAGCACTTGATTAAAATTAATTATACTTATATTAATCGATTTATTAAGAGCATACGAATAAAATGATATATAAAACATAGGTGTGCTCACAAATTTAAAAATTAAAATTTTTTTTTGGAGGTGTACCGATTTTTTAGATTTGCAAATATGCATAGATCCATACATATATAAGTGTCCGCATATATTTTTTCTCATCACTTGCTCTGTCGCTTCACTGCAGCAAAACCAAGTTGTGGGGAAAACCCTAACGATATGCGTACAATTGAAACCATGGGTTTGAAGATAGCGCAAATTGATGTGAAAATTTCAATTTCATATTAAATATATTTATGTATGCATGTACANGATTTTTTAGATTTGCAAATATGCATAGATCCATACATATATAAGTGTCCGCATATATTTTTTCTCATCACTTGCTCTGTCGCTTCACTGCAGCAAAACC
>NW_016200937.1:0-2501 GCF_001687245.7 Rhagoletis zephyria | reverse complement strand
AAAAATCGTAAAGCACCACTCGAAGGCGAATGGCATAGAGCAAGCAAAAGTGGCCATTAAGGCCGTTTTTCGTGCAATTAACCACCAGCGTTGCCGTTTTGCTTAAATTTAAGCAAAATTGACTAAGTTTTTCCTGCCAGTTAAAATGTTAAACCTTTCTTCGTTTTGCTAAATTTGTTTATTCAAATAGTCAAAAAGGGATAATTTCCCTAAAAAATTCATAGTCCGAAGAGTTACTATTTCAATAAATTTTTCAAATTTATTTTAGGAAGACTGTCATCCAGATCAAAGTTCCATACAAAGTTCTGCGGTAGTCGTATTTTCAAATCTCCGAGTGTACTTCTGCTATGAAATCGCTTCTCATAAAAACCATTTGCCGTTCGGAGGCGACCTAGAACTTTAAGTCCTTTAGGTTCATTTGTGTGACAAGATCAACACGCACATTATGGTTAGCATGATACCAAACTCGTGTTTTGCATGTTTTCAGAAAGAACAGATAACTATTATAGGAGTATGTGTTGAAAGCCTGAAAGAATGTGTAATAGTTTTTAAATTTAGCATCTGTTAGGCCGGCAGTCCCTCGGCAGGCAACAGCAAACCTCCGAGTGTATTTCTGCCATGAAAAACAGCTACTCAAAAAAATGCAATTGCTGTTCGGAGTCGGCGTAAAACTGTAGGTCCCTCCGCTTTGTGTGACAACATCAAGGCGCACGCCACAAATTAGAGGAGAAGCTCGGCCAAACACTAACATATGTGTAAGCGCCAATCTATTATTATTATTATTATTATTATTAGCCCGGATTTCAGATGGCCTACTTAAGTAGAGATTGTTGATTAACTTCCACTATTAATGTGCACCCAACGAAAACCCAACTTAAGTGCCGTTTAAATATTCATTTGAAATTGGCCCTTAGACTATAATAAAATCCTTACTTTTGACGACAAAACTCAGTTTTAGAGGGACTTTACTTACTTACTTGCTTACTTTTTATTTCTATAACCAATTTACTAAGCTCAGGAAGAAACAAACAGTAACTCCAATCATTTTCCTTTAATTAAGACCCGTTAAATAAGTTGCCTATTTTAACAGAATTTGCTAAACTTTTTAAACGGTTTTGTTAAACTTTATTTTCGGACGCGGCAACACTGTTCTTAACCCCGAAAAACCTCAATATCTTGGAGCAGTTATAAGCTCGAGCTCGAGTTCTAAGCACGAAGTTACTGCTGAAACGACCGACAGTGGCACAGCAACAGAAACTTTCAAATCTGTATTCATAATTATCATGTTCTTAATTTCTTTGGATTACATGTCAAATCGCAAGTCTACTGAATTCATGCTACCTTTTACATAAAACAGACTACAAGCCGTTTAAAAACCTAACGCACAAGTAACGTAACAGTCTTTTTCTGTAACGTAGCAGTTCGACTATTTTTTGAAAATATTGACCTCAAAATTAATTTTATCAGTTCAATAAATACGTAGTTATTGAGTTATATAAAAAGAGCAGACTTTTTCGATAATATAAAGCAGCTTTAAAAAGTACTTCCAAAAATTGTAATGTAACAGTCCGCTGTTGAAACAAAAAGCACTGAGCCAAAACGTATTGTAACAGTACGCGTTTTGGGCCATATGATCATTTTGTTTAATTTATAGTCAGAAGGAATCAGCACGAATCGCCATATATTTATAATATTTATAAAAAAAAAGCCTATCAAGAAAGAAGCAATTCATGGTAAAAAAATTCAAAAAAAAGTTGTGGTTCTGATATTTCGGACCCCAAGCCCGGGCCCGGGGGGATTCACCCCTTTCCCCCTCCTTCTCGACGGGCCTGCGCCATATCGTACATGGCCGTAGCCGTACATATTCGTCCAGGGCGTATGAGTAACATTTTCCATGTTGAAGTTTGAATTCTTTTCATCGCAATGCAACCGTAAAATAAAAATATCTTGGGGAAATGACCAGATCTAGAAAAAGGGTATACAGGTTTTAATTTTCGCAAATGAGTTTCTAATAATAACCAAATAATTTAACTTTGAGAGACCTATGTAGTTGACCGAACTAAACTCTTTTCTCAGTGTACATCAAAAGCATATTTGAATAAAGAAATGTAAATTTGTGGCTGAGTTCCAAGTTTGTGTATTGCAAAGCATCAACCTCTTTTATTTCTAAACTATACCTGATGGATATGTCCAATATGCGCAGCCATGTTCAAAATCCGAATTGAAACTTAGTTGCGCGAATTGGTCATTTCCATCAGTTATATGTAGTTTAGAAATAAAAGAGGCTGATGCTTTGCAGTATACCATCTTGGAACTCAGCCGTTGTTTAATGCTTTTTAGTATCGCTTTTCAAAATTTTAAATAATTTAAATTTCGAATAACATTTAGAAGACTGATGAAAATGGAGCCAAGTTACTTTTTATCAGATACTTAAGGTTCTTCGACACTTTTCAGTTTGCCATTTAGTTTAATTTTTGTCGAAATAGTTCCTAACTGCAGTA
>NW_016200936.1:0-2501 GCF_001687245.7 Rhagoletis zephyria | reverse complement strand
GGTACCTTCTGGTACGAAAAGCACAAAGGCTAGTTTCTCGCCTTCTCGTCCTAGTTTAATGAAAGGACTCGGTAGAGCTGCAACACAAAAAGGCGATTATGTCACCGTGCGTTTGGTTTCTATTAAAAACGGCATGAACTGAGTGGCGAATATACCAAACATCCCGTGCTTTTCACTAATAGGCTCATGACCCTGTAAGCTGCATATGAACAGATAAATATTACGATTGGACACCGTGAAGCTTGATGATCCTCGAAAAGGCTAAGGACTTTGGACCAAAGTCACTCTTTATGTCGTCTTAAACCTAGAAGTTTTTGATGCTGCATCACGCAAGTAACTTATTATATATAAATTTCTGGTCAAACCCAGAATTCTGAGCTCTAAAAGCTTTCTAGAAATATATAAAAGCTGCGAGCAAGAAATATCTCGCGGGAGAAACTTTTGAAGCTTTCCCGAAGGTTTATGTCGACTCGCACATATTAAAAGCTCTAGATGGTCTTAACTGAAAGCGTTATTATAAAAACTGTAGGTATCTTTAAATGGCTTCGTCCGTGCGATATGATTTGGTTGTGATCATGTGTTTGGCCATATATAATGTATGAAAAGCTTAAAAATCTCGTCATGTGTACTTATCATGTGACCAGCGCTGATATGCATTATTAGTACAGGCGCGTCGAAAGCGTTCTAAAGTGTTCAATGGATTTTATATGACTGATAGCTTGCTATGATCATGACTGATTTAGTTCGGTGATAGGTAGCTCCTTTTCCATAGGCAGAGCTTTTCTAGCCTTAAAAGCTCTGTCCTTGCTCATCGCCAATTTACAGGGAAAATCTGGCTAAGATAGTAAAAAGTCTTTCGTAGGATAATTGAAAGGCAGATGGCCAGATATTTAGAAAGACTTTTGTTATTTTAGCACAAAAGTCTAAAAAAAAGCTCTCTCACTCACCACTCGTGGTGAAAATTTATTTTGAGAGAAAGCACTTGTTTTATCATTTAGCTCGCGTCACCCATCTGTAGGCACAAAAAGCAACCAGTAAATACAAGTTTTTTTTCCTTCCCTGAAAATTTTCTTCAAATGGACTTAGCAACTTTTCACGCTAAAAATTACCAACATGATTTCTTCTTTCTGAAATATACATACTATATAGGTATACTAGTGTTAACCAGACATTGAGTAAACGGCCCTAATATAGGTACAAATATCGATATGAGTAGGTATCGATACTTTTAGCCCGATACTTAGTAGGTATCGGTACTTTCTTTCGATGCTACTTCCAAGTACATACAGGTATCGATACTTCCATGGTATCGTTTCATCCCTATTCAACTGTCGCAATGACCGATTGAGCTTGAGATGCAAGTCCTGGACCAGCGGACCTTTATTTTTATTGTTAGAAAGATTTTATTTTTATTTTTTTTTGATTTTCTTCTAATATCATTTAATTTTCATATATTTTCCCGTTTTTAATTTAATCTGTTTTCATTCTTAATTTAATTTTTAGATGTTATTTTAAAAGAATAGTTTTTTAATTTAATTTAGTGAACTCATTTTATTTTGTTCTTTTTTGAATATTTCTTTTTTCTTTTTTAAGTTCAATTGTCTTTAAATTTTTCGATTTTATTGCTTATAAAAGAAAGATATTTTTTAATTTCTTTAAATTTTTTTAAATCTCTTTTATTATTATTTTTTTAATTCAATTTATCTTTCTTTTGATAGGATCTATTTTTACTTTTTGGTTTTTTTAATTGTTTTTTTTTGGTTTGGCTTACAATTATAAATATTTTTTTTATTCTTTTTAACCTTTAAGTAGTATTTTCTTCTTTTTTGATAAAAATTGTTTCTTTTTCTAATTTAATTTTTAGATTTTATTGTTATGAAAAGAAAAAATACCTATATATTTTTTTAATTTCACAGCACAACGCTCAGACCACCTCGTTAGCAGATCTTACTAAAACTAGTCTTACTAAAAACTAATTCGTTTGGAGCGAAGAAGAGAGCCACTAAAACCAGTTTAGGATAAAAGAGGTGCTCGTAGTTAAATTCGTTCGCGGTGTCATACGCACGCTGGTTGTAAGACTGATTTACAACTATAATAACAACCATCGACAGTAAAACTAGACACAAAGTACGCGACAGTAGTAATAAAAACGAATTCTGCAAATTGTAAACGTTTAAGAGCTGATAATTGTACATTTTAGCATCTAACTGTAAACGACTGCGATGAAAGTGGCAAATGAGTAAAATTTTAGTACAGTGGTTACGAAATAAATGAGGACAATGCTGCGTGGCTGCTGCTAAGCGATAGTAAGCGACAGTGGCACGACTTTAATGTGGGTTAGTGCCGGTAAAGGGGCGTAGCGTGGTTGATCTTTATGGCGCGGCGACTTTGAAAGTGATGACTTCATTCCTCCCCCACCAGTACTGGGTATCAAAACAAAAAACAAAAAAACGACGCTGCAACTAATGCTACATACTACAAATTCCTAGGCGGCAATAGTG
>NW_016200935.1:0-2501 GCF_001687245.7 Rhagoletis zephyria | reverse complement strand
AACTGCACGCCGTTGTCACTTATGACCTTTCTAGGCACGCCGTATCGTATAAATACTTCATTTATTCGGGTTTTCGCACAATTTTCAGCTGTGGCTTCGGTCAAAGCAAAGAGTTCCACCCAACGGCTGGCAATATCTTCGACAACAAACACCCACTGAAACCCGTTTTCATCTGTAGGTAAAGGCCCGAACAGATCGATTGCAATTATCTCGAATCGCTGCTTACTCGACACAGTTTGGTATAGACCCATCGGTTTCAGGTTCGTTGCCTTATAGCGTTGACAGTCTGTGCAGTTGTTTACGTGTCTTTTAATATCTTGACGAATGCCAGGCCAGTAATAGCGGGAGATTATTTTGGCCGCTGTTCGGTCAACTCCATAGTGACCTGCAGTGTCTTTATTATGGTAGTGCTCAAGTATTGCAGGCCGTTCATCCTTGGGGATGATCTTCATCATGATAGCAATAGAGAACACCATCATTTATAATGTATCCTCTCTTTGACCAATGTATGATATAATCTGAATTTTCTTCGAAACATTGGATGATGCGCTTCAATTCCGGATCTTTAAGTTGGCTATCGCGGATGTCCTTTGCCCCCCCTCGTGGGAACTCTACGTCGAAAGAGCATATTGTGCACGTTTCCATATCGTCGTGATTTGCTTCACAGTGTGGCCTCGATAGCATATCAGCCACAACATTAGTTTTCCCTGGCTGATACTCGACTCGCATGTTATACGGTTGTAAACTTAACGCCCACCGTGCCAAGCGACCGGTTGGCGACTTCAAGGTTATCAGCCATTTGAGGGGTTGATGATCAGTAATTAATGTCACTTCGGACCCCTCGATATAGCCTCGGTACTTTTGTACAGCCCACACTATAGCGAGTGCTTCTCGCTCTATCGTCGAGTAATTTTGTTCCCCTTTCGTCAACAGTCTACTGGCGTACTTTATTGGGTGCTCGTTGGTGCCCTCCCCCTGGAGTAGAACTGCTCCAAGTGCGTAGCTACTGGCATCGGTCTTCAAAATGAAATTCGAATCTTCGTCCGCTTGTTTTAGGATCGGAGATGTTACTAATAGATTCTTCAGCTTCTCGAAAGCATCCTGCTGGGCGGTGGACCACACCCAACTTGCCTTTTTCTTTAAAAGTTGCGATAGTGGTTTGGACACATCAGCAAAACCTGGTACGAAGCGTCTATACCAAGAGCACGCTTGTAAAAAGGACAGTAGCTCCTTTACACTTTTCGGTGACCTGCGCTTCGTAATCGCTTCAATTTTAGATGGATCAACCATGATACCATTCGGTGTTAGAACATGGCCCAAATATTTAACCTCGTTGCAAGCAAACCGGCATTTGTTCTTATTGATTTTGAGGTTGAAGTATCGGAGACGATCAAAAATTTTTCTCAAGTCTTCCAGGTGATCCTTGAAGTTTCGCGAACAGGCTATGAGGTCGTCTAAGTAAGCGACCAGTGTCATACCAGGCAGGGATAATTTGAAACGGTCAATGAGGCGCTGAAATGTCGCAGGTGCATTTCGCAAACCAAACGGCATACGCGTAAACTTGTACATGCCAAACGGGGTGACAAACGCAGTCTTGTCTTGGTCTTCTTTTTCCATGCCAATCTGCCAATAACCAGATTGAAGATCGATTGTAGACATACATTTTGTTGTTTTAGCTTCGTGCAGTAAGTCATCGATGCGTGGAAGTGGGTATCGGTATGGTTTAGTTATGGCATTGAGTTCCCGGTAATCAACACAGACTCGTACGCCACCAGTTTTCTTGGGTACCATGACTACTGGAGCAGCCCATGGTGAGTCGCATTCAACAACTACGCCACTTTCCAACATTTTGGCAATTTCACATTTCAAGTCACCTTTGCGAACGGGTGACAGTCGGTACGGAGGTAAAGCAATTGGAGGATGCTTACCTGTATCGATTCTATGCATAGCGAATGGCGTTACTGCAGTTGGTTCTGCAAATAAGTCCGCATACTCTGATAGCAAAGAATCTAATTCCGACGCCTGGCATTCAGACAACTCGATAGCGTCGGTTTCCGGTGGCATTGTCCGCTCTATCGAGAGGAGGGGCAAGTCATAGTCTGAGTCCCTTCGGACTTTCATGGGTGAAGCAAATAACCGCGAATGATTTTCTGGGGTGCTATCTCCAACGGGAATTGAGTCCCCGAAGATCTTCTGGATTGAATGTGGTGAGTAATCATTTGTTTGGTCGTCTTTTTGTTTCTCAACTGCACCAATTTCTGGCATACGTGGTGCTTGACTCATTCGATAGCCGTTTTCTACGAATTCGACAAATTTTGATTTTCGAATGAAATCTGGTGTGCGGACGCCGGCAGTCTTACAAGCGTTAATATACTCTCCAGCTATATCCAAGGCAANGCGTTAATATACTCTCCAGCTATATTCAAGGCAAGGAGCTGATTGTTACATTCGATGGGTTTGGTAAAATCGTACTTGACTTTTGGTTCATCTTCGAAATGCCA
>NW_016200934.1:2376-2501 GCF_001687245.7 Rhagoletis zephyria | reverse complement strand
TTTGGACATATAGAGCAACTCATTTCTCTACTACTATCATGAAAAGAAATTTTTTTTTTTGAACCGGTCTAATACATATGTGCTAATGTTAACGTTAATGTTGATTCTTATGTTAAAAAAAAAAA
>NW_016200934.1:0-1897 GCF_001687245.7 Rhagoletis zephyria | reverse complement strand
AAATATCAATCTTGAGTGAATTATCTTTAGTAGTTACTAAAATATCCCAGTTTCCGTATTTCTGAAAATTACCGTTATATGGGAGGTAGGTGTGGTTATTGTCCGATTTCGCCCATTTTCAATACCATCCGTCCTACGCCCAAAAGAAGTCCACGTACCAAGTTTCGTTAAGATATCTCAATTTTTACTCGAGTTATCGTGTGCACAGACGGACGGACGGACGGACGGACAGACAGTCACCGCTTAATCGATTTCTCTTTTCATTCTGATCATTTATGTATACATTTGTCTATATCTATCTCGATTCGTTTTGCCTGTTACAAACAACCGTTATGTGAACAAAGTTATAATACCCTTGTGCTCAAGTGGTCTCGGGTATAAAAATCAGTCAGTCAGGTCAGTGTTGATTGGACCGGTCCTTTTCCAATGACACGCCAATGCTAAAAATGGCAGTTGAAACCATTGGCAGGGGAATTATGAGGGACTTGTGCTGGTATTAATAGGGACTATCTGAGGGCTAACCTAGGGTGAGTTTCTTTGTACGTAAGTGAGTGCAATATGAAAAGCAGCAACTCTTACCCATCTAGGTATATCGCAAAGCTCGAGAATGGCTGAAGCGATTTTTTTTTTAATTTCGGATACCTGCTGCAGACGTTCAAAGGATGGCTATCGGCTAACAAAAATCTCGATATATAAAAAGTGCGTGGAACCTCGCATACGAACCGAATTTTTCATACTCCATATCTCTGGAAATGTTCATAGTAGAGTTCTGGAACTTGGTAAGGAGATATATGAAATCCATCGCATACTCTTGGAGAAAAATTGAAGCTGTCGGCAAAGGGGTGTGGCACCTCCCATACAAACCGAATATTCATACTGCATATTTCTGGAAGTGTTCATGGTAGAGTAATCGAACGTGGTATTGGCGCATACGAAATCGGTCGCATAATCTTGGAGAAAAAGTGGAGTGGAATTTTTCATACTGCATATATCTGGAAGTATTTATGGTAGAGTATTGGAACTTGGTATGGAGATATATGAAATCCATCGCATACTCTTGGAGTAAAATTTGAGCTATTGGAAAAGGGGGCCAAGGCACCTCCCATACAAACCGAAGTATTCATGGTAGAGCATTGGAAAATCGTATGGAGATGTATGAAATCAATAACATAATCTTGGATAAAAATTGGAGGTATTTGAAAAGGGCGCGTGGCACTTCCCGTACAAACCGACAATTTCATACTGTATATATCGATGGCTGAGTGGAAGATCGACCTATCTCGGCAGCCAGTTCGAAAACATTCTATCTCAAAAAACTTTTCAAGAACGTCCTATTTCAAATTTCGTTTCAATAACGCCCTATGTCAGCATATTTTCAATACATTTTGAAGTGCGATAGGGCGTTTTTGAACCGAGTTTTGAGATAAGGTGTTTTTCAATAAAATTCTGAAATAGGGCGTTCTTGAAAAGTTTTTTGATATAGAACGTTTTCGAACTGGCAGCCGAGATAGGTCGATCCTCCACTCAGCCATCGATATCTGGAAGCGTTCATGGTAAAATTTTTGAACTTGGTACGGAAATATATGTAATCAATCACATACTAATGGAGAAAAATTGGAGTTTTTGGTAAAGGGCGTGGCGCCTCCTATACAAACCGAAATTGTCATACTGTATATCTCTGGAAATGTTCATGGTAGAGTACTGGAACTTGGTATGGAGATATACATATGAAATCAATCGCATACTCACGAAGAAAAATTCGGACTATCTGAAAAGAGGGCGTGGTACCTCCCATACAAACCGAANTAATCAATCACATACTAATGGAGAAAAATTGGAGTTTTTGGTAAAGGGCGTGGCGCCTCCTATACAAACCGAAATTGTCATACTGTATATC
>NW_016200933.1:0-2501 GCF_001687245.7 Rhagoletis zephyria | reverse complement strand
GTTTAGCCGTAAAAGGGGTGTAAAGGAAACATGATTGCCTATTTATTTATTAAAATTTCGTCGCACTTCGAGGCGCATAACATTCGCATTCGTTACTATTTAATATTGTTGTTGCTATTGTAAGTTTGGCAAATCTAATGTATGTAGTTTTATTGTTGGGGCAATCGAGGACATATTCTCCGAATTTTACACAAAATACGTTTGATTTGTGAATTTTTTTTACCATTTTACAACTCCAGCTCATGGGTATCCCTTCATTAGTGGCATTACTGAAGGCTGAGAAAATATCCAGAAATTTTATTTGAGGAAATGATTTTTTTAACATGAACATTTTTGTTCATAGAATTAATCTTCCACCTATTGTAGATTAAAACATAAAAAAGAAACCTAAGAATTTTTGTATTTTTTTTACTCCATGTCTACCTAAATTTGTTTTTATTTACATACTACTTTGTGTAGCAAGTAACCATTTTAAAAGCCTGATTATGGCAACTTAACTTAACTTAACGGAACGTAGAGCTTAGAAAATCAAAATGAAACAGATTTCGACGTGGCATTAAGTTAAGTTTCGGCTGTTCAGTTATAGGCAACATCCATTTAAGAGAANGTAAGTTACGTTAAGTTGCCATGATCAGACCAAAAGGCATCATCACCCTTGCTGGTAGAATGCTGAACATTCACTCTGAAAGATTATACGCTCGTGTACATTTTGAAGTAGCTATATATACACATTCTATTCTTTTAAATGTAGCTATCCACAAAAAAGGCAAAAACAAGTTAAGCGTCAATAATGGCTAACTTTTCGGCTGTTTGGATAAAAAGCTACCCTCATTCATATTAAGGCATACAAGCAAATGGCTATCGTGTCAAAAAGGTCAATGGTGCGCTTTAAATGGTTTCACTGATGTCATATCGTTATCGAATCACAAATTCGAAACATACTTGTGCGCACTAAAGAAAATATTATGATGGTTTCAGCAAATTTGTGCAATTAAATTAACAACATTTTGCAATAGTTTAAATGTTATTTGTGAATTTGCATTCCGGGAAAAATATCAAAATGCACACATGCAGGTTTATACAGTGACTCAAAGAAGTGACCACGTGTGAACTTTTTTTTTTTTAATTCACAGCGAGCTTAAAGTAAAATTTTGTTTGTTATTTGCCAAAAAAATATTAACCGAGCTTTAAACAAAATCATTACAAAAAAAGTTTAAAATTTTATACAAAATTTAGCGCAAAAGCCGTCACAAAAAAATAGTAAAAAATAAAAAATTATTTAAAATCCGGGCGATTTTTAGCCTGTTGAAACTTGCACTTCATTACATTACTCACTCATTACTACGCACTCAACACAGCACTGGCAGCACATGCCTGGCGCGCTGAAACTCAATGTACGCAGGCATAAAAAAACTCGTAACTTCTACAGTTGTGGTTTTTCCATTCTCAAATATTTACAGTGTACACCACAAAGTTTGACAACCATTTAGACTGCAACAAAAAAAACCAAACCAAAAATAAAATTACGTATATTTAACCAAAAAATTTATTTAAAAACAATTAAATTTTTAATGCAATAAATTATTATTTTTAATCTCTCTCATACTCTATTGCAAAGCCGAGGTAATTACGCACATTTTGACTACTTAACTGATTTTCTCCGATAAATAGTTTCTTAACTGCAGAAAATTTAAAAAAGATAGATATCGTCGATGCTTTTGGAAAACCGCCCATCGACCAATTGCAAAACCGCCGATCTTACCGCACTCAAATTTTATACATAGGAGAGCGAAAAACTAGTTTTTCTTGGAAGACATCGCTTTGATAGCACTGTTGGCAAAATATTAATCTGATTAACGATTAAAAATTAACGATTAAATTGTTAATCGCGATTGACGATTAAAATAAATTAATCGTAATCAACTGTACGATTAATGATAATTTTTTTTATCCTTAATAGCTGGCTGCGATTACGATTAAATAATTTTAATCATTAATCGTTAATCCAATTAAAAAGGAAATCTGATTAGGTTGTCTAGTTTGTCTGAATTTTAAACCAAACACCAGTTATAGCAATTATGTTGTGTTTTACGCTTAAAAAATTATTATTATTATTATTAGTAATACATAAACTGGGAACTTTTATAACCCAGCGCACAGGGGATGTTAAAACCTAGTTTTTAAAACGTCCGTTGATATAGGTCTTAATGAAAATGCCTACCAAATTGCTTAAATTGATGAGGAAATCCGACATAGCGATTAACTGACTTTGTTTGCACAGGAAAATTCCAGCATAAATTAGTTAATCACCAAACCTACTTAATCAAATTAAGGGTTCATGATTAGAAATTAATTTTTTTAATCGCGATTCCGATTAACTGTTTAATCAGATTAAAATTAATCATGATTAACTGTATACGGATTGAATTTAATTGGATTAACTAATTGATTGAAAAATCAATCGATTAGTGCCAACACTGCTTGATAGGCGGTATTTTCTC
>NW_016200932.1:0-2501 GCF_001687245.7 Rhagoletis zephyria | reverse complement strand
GTCTAGAGCTTAAGAATTCCGAAATTTAATTTAATAAATGTATTAGGGGCTAAAAAAATATCAAAATCTTAATTTTGTATGTGACACTCCTTCATATTATTCTATGAATAAAATAAAAACGATCAGGAAAATTTTTAAATTTTTAAATAATTTTTAGCGTTTTGAAATTATTTTTCAACGCAAAAAAACCACACTTGACTTGACCAGCTATAACTCAGCGCATTGATCGAACTTGTGAGTTTAGTCACGAATGAAATCATGCTCCGCAACACAGAAAAATACCATTATGTCAAAAAAATTTCAAAAAATAAAAATAAAAAAAATATGCGTTTTGAACTCAGGAAATCTATACTAACGCTCCATTTTTTTGTGTTGTACAACTTAGTGAAAATTAAAAAAAAATTAAATGTTGCGGTTATTCTCAAACAACAATGTTTGGAGCTCAATAATACATTAAATTATTTGGCGATGAGTTTTTATGAATAGTTTTCAATAATTTGTCAAATTATCAGATTTAAAGTTTTTCAAACCCTGGTAGCGACCCCTAAAAACAATTTTCAAAGTTTTATAATTTTCGTGGATGCCTTTATTTTGTAAAGGGATGCCACATACACAATTAAGATATTGATATTTTTAAGGGCCATCCTAATACCTACATATATTTATTATTTTTTTAATACACATTTAACGCATACATACATACCTAAGTATATTCTACTTGCAAGTGTATGGCTGCTGCAGTATTTTACGCGCATTCATATTATCTTAATATTTCAATGTATAATTCTTTTTTTTTTTTTTGATACCTAAAAAAACTGCTGGAAAAAAGTTGAATTTCAAAAAAGGTTTTCTTTATTTGAACAAAAGTTTATTCCTGCATATCGAGCCCTAACCGCCAAAATAACGTAACCGACATTTTTTTCAAAATTTTCTTTTTGATGCAGAAATATTCCTAGAGCATCTAGATGCATTTCTGCATTAAAAAAAAAAATGTCGCTTACGTTATTTTGGCGGTTAGGGCTCGATATGTATGTCATGCGCTATATGCGCTGTATTAAATATTTCTTGTATATATTATATTTTCTGATAAATATTAGGAAAGTATTTTAATTTACATATATACATTTGTGGGAATAAAAATGTTTTCAGTTCTGGTTTAAAGATATTGTTTCTACTGGGATAAAAAAGGGAATTATGAAGTGTTTATGGTGGTGGTAATATGTAGTAATGACATTGGAATGGTAACGGAAATCTTAATGCTAATAGTTACGGTAATGTCCTCGGGTGCTTCTAGTGTTTTGGATGGACGTACGCTCCGAGGGCAAACATCGACTTGGACGCACGCGCCTCTGTGCAGCGATAGAATAACAGCTCAACGTCTAAAAGCTGCAAATCTGGAATCAGCCTACTTGACGTGTAGCGCTTTGTGGCAAAAGCTTCAGACCCGGTAAATCGACCAAAGTACTCACGATACCACACATCTTAAAACATATCCGCTAGAGGAGGACCTAAGGGGCTTTTTTCTCACATCGGCCTCAACAAATTCAATACAAATTTCTGCCATTTCCAAGTTAAATATGGCGTGGTTCTAGAGGTGAATGAGTAAAAACGAAGTATGTACCTCTTGTCTTCAAACAAACACTCTCTATGTATAAGACACTCATCATGTCCTTGCTGGTATATGGCGCAGAAGCATGGGCAATGGCAACATCCGATGAAATGGCGCTTGGAATATTCTACGAAAGATTGACGGGCCTTTGCGTCCGATGAAACGATGAGCTAGGTGAATAAACCTGAAAATTCATATATATGTGGCTTTCGACTAGCTAAATCCGGGTCCGAGGTCCGTTAACCGTCAGGTTCGAAGTCATTTGAGGGTCGGGTAAATAGGAGGTAAAAATATATTCAATAAAAATAAAAATTCATATATGTACACAAGTATTTGTTGTCGCCAAATCCAAATCCCTTGATTCTTCAAGGTCATCTAGAGGACATGCCAAACTCATCTAAAGGTCAAATTCCGAAGAATTGTATTGAATTTTTAGGTTTATTCAATGAATTTTTCCCACTTAACCGTCGAACCTGACGTGATGGAGGCTAACAGACTTCGGATTCGCATGCAGGGCGTCGAATAACATAGGGATATAGAGGTTTGGTTCAATACCCAACAACTTGTTTTTTGTAAACTTTTGTTATCTTTAAATTACAAAAAAAAAAGAAGTAAAATCCGGCAAGACTTGTAGACTATAGACCTTCTTGAATAGTAAACTTCGAAACTGCTCCACTGTGTGTCGTACTAATATGAATGCAAACGCGCTAGCACTGAAAGTATTCTAAACCGATCCTATTGGTGGTATCACAGGGACAGAAACCAGCTGAAGAGGGACCTGGCTTCACTGGACATGACAAACGACAGCCGTGCCTTATCGGATTGAGCTATAATCGCTTAGGCGGTTATTAAAAGTGTAATTAATATCCCAAAAGTCATTCAAAGCGAAACC
>NW_016200931.1:0-2501 GCF_001687245.7 Rhagoletis zephyria | reverse complement strand
CATAGATGCCTATAATTTTTGTGTACAAATACAAAAATGTATTTTGTTGGCGCAGTGCTGCTGTCTTAATTATTGTTGTTGCTGATTTTGTGTTTATTACGTTTTCTCTGATTGCTCTTATAGGATTTCCAATTGAAATCTATGTATTTATGTCGGACCTTCAAAGCAAATATTTATTGCATTGATACTACCATACAGTACCTGTTTGTCACGCGACAACTCTGTTATCCACGACCGAGTTATGAACCTACCAAAATCGAAAAGATTTACCTAAGATAGAACGCTGACGGTTGGCATTTGGTGAAGGGGAAATAAACTGCCGATAACCCGGTAAAGCTGATTTTTTGCTCTTGACTCAAAAAATTAGGTTGACGTCGTGTTTTATTCCTTGCGAACTAAAGTACACGGTGTAATTACAGATGCGTAAAAATTTCTATAAAAGCTACGTACTGAAAATAAAACTCATAAAGGCCTAGGAAAGTAGCGTGGAGTCTGCCAAATAAGGGATCCAATCACCCTTATAGAATATATTGTGTGCCAAACGAAATAGAAAATAATTTGTTGTTGCGGAAGCTTCCTCTGGAACATCGGCTAAGCGTCGGCCCTCGGTGCATTAATATCGCTGGCGGAAGTTGGGGTCTTTTTATTCTAAAGGTCGTGAAAAAAGTCTACTGCCAGACAAGTGAAAGTGGGTCTGAGACTATTGGAAACGTACAGTGTGCTCTGAACACTCTGGCTTGCACTCGATGAGCAAAAGATAGAGTTCTTACGAAAAATGTGTCTTATTTGGCACCTGCTTTAGAGCTACGTGTAAAAATTTCTACAGAAGATTCATACGCAAGGAAGAGGTAGAATACGTGTGAACCAAGTGAACCAAGGACCTGAACAACTTAGACACTGGAGCATCTGTCTGAATTCATCAAAAGATCGGGTGCATTTAAAGATAAGTAGGGAAAATTTGTTAAAGGAAACTTCCATCTGGTCTCTTCATTGTTCGATCCCCTTCAGCAACGAATGGGAAAAAGACCACTATCCTATCTCAGTGGCCATTTACACTAATGTCTCCAAATTAGACCTTAAGGTGGGACTCAGTACTCAGTTTTTGGCTTTAGGATTTCTGCAGCGTCTGAATTAAAAGCCATCAACGAAGTTGCAAAGCGGCTGATCGATTCTTCTCGTTAACTGCATTCAGCAGCTTTTTTTCTCTGTGAGGCAGCTATCAATCCTAAATGAAGCTGGCAAATTAGTCTCACTCTCAGCCCCGATATTCGCCCGTCATCTTGTAAACGCTGGTTAGAGAAAAATTCGATTGCATAGACTTATCGAAGATGACCTGCAGAGCCATTTTTTGGGATAGCGTAACACATCTGGCACTAATTAGAAAAAATAAGCTCTGGGCCACACAACATCTACTCAGACAGCCAGACGACAATTAGGTGCTTCAGGTTACCTTAGCGCACGGTGAGGCAGAACACCAGAGGATCAGCTTAGACTAGCGGTATTCTCGATTCTTGTAGGTGAGCCGACTGGCCATTTCGCTACACGACGAGGTGGAACAAATTCAACACTTTCTATTCAACTGCCCGGTTTTGCGACTTGGCCACCTGAGAACGAACTTTCTAAATAATCCGGAGGAGTTCTTCGGGGTAGACATCTGCCGCCTGCGACAATTCGTTCTAGGAACGCTGAGTTCCTCGCTTTAACGTAGCAGTTACCGTTCGCAGTGGCATTACAAATGACCAACGATGGCAGTCTAAGTGAGTCCCTTGACAAGGTACAACCACATTAATCCAACCTAGCTTAGATCTAGACCACTACGGCAACATGTAATCAGCATAACTATAGGCCACTGCTTTACCAACAAACACACCAGCCGAATGGTTCTACAGTCGAATAACTTCTGTCGCAGTTGACGCCATGTCGCTGCCCTGCTTTAGCAATAGAGATAGTCGATTCTGTGACATTCACCAGAACGCTGAATTGCTTCTAAGTATTTCTAGGCAAAGGAAAAAAGAAAGAGAGTATCTTCAAAGGGAACCAACTCCAACTTCCAACTCTGGATGACGGCAGCCACGAAAACATGCTACCTACCGACATAGGTTGATCGGGAAAATCCCAAACCGACGCTATGCGCATTATTTGGTCTATAAAAGAACTCCTCGTCTCAGGTGCATTTTTATTGGGAACAGTTTGACAAATTTGTCAGATTAATTACGGTATTAGGAGTTTGAAATGGTTGAATTAGTCAATCTTGCTTCTACCCGTCTACTGATATGAGCGTAATCTCAGCGAACCCACTTAACGAATGAACTAAGCAAATTTATCGAAAACTCCATCGATTATTCGGTACAGTGATTTATTGTCAGAAATATTCTCTATTGAATTCACATATACATTTTCAAGCATTACTTACTTCAAGTGATTGTAAAACGAAAACTGAATAACGAGAGAAACACACATTTTCCTCGACATCGCCCTTTCTGCCACTGTCATCCGCAATT
>NW_016200930.1:0-2502 GCF_001687245.7 Rhagoletis zephyria | reverse complement strand
ATAAAAAAAACTAAATAATTATTAAAATACTTAGTTTTGTTAAGATAAATAATAGTATAATTAAACCCATACAACTTAAAACTTTCTCTGACTCCAGAGACGATACTGCAATGCAAAGGAATATAAAGCTTTTTTTTTGATGAAAGAGATATTGAGGATCCATAACATTAATGTCCTGTTAAAATTTGAAATGACACAATTTTGTCATTTTAAGTTGTAACAGTCTGATAAATATAAAAATTGATTGGTGAAAGTTGGGATAAGTTAATTAAGTTAATTTCATTAAATATTCGGTTGAATATCCTTGAGCAACATTGAAGAAACTGCTTCGCCGATTTCCTTTTTACTTCCACTTTCACTGCCGAATGTGTACTGAGAAAATACTACAGGTAAAACACACGTATTTAAAAGAAACGGTAAAACAAAATTTTTTAACATATTTTTATTTCACTCAAACATAACTAAAAATTATATTGTTGTATACACGATATATAATAATGTTAATGTACCTGTACTTTTTACCATATCAAAAGGTTTGTGACACAGATCTTGAAGAAGTGCCGGATGATAATGAAGATGATAATTTAAGTGTTTTTTTAGTAAAAAAAAAACAAATCGCTATAGATTTATCAGAAAATTTAGGGTTTTTTTGCAGTGGGAAATTCGCTTAAATACAGGCGTAGTTTTTCATTTCTCGCTACGTATGTACTAACTAGGCATGTTAATCCCGGGATCCCAGTTTTTTTAAGCGTCGAAATCGAGGGATTATTTGCCAAGAATCCCGGGATTCTCGGGATTTGTAATTTACAATGGTGGCAACAATATAAACTTTCTCTCTCTGTTCCAAAAAGTTTTTTTTTAACAACTGTAACCCAAGGATGCATTGTAACGTCAATTTTAGCGTTTACCAAAAAAAGCAATCGTTTCTGTTAAAACGATTCAGTTGTTTATCGTTTAGGTAATTACCAAGATAATTCTATTTTGTTTTTTAACGAAAAGAAATTCAATCGTTAACATAGTTGCCAACTTGGTGCTTTAAGCACTAGATTTAGTGCTTTTTGAAAATTAAAACGCCAATAAGAATTATTTAGTGCCTAGTGCCTTTTTAGTGCTTTTTTTTCTGAACTAAAATTATTTCGAGATAGTTAAAACCTGAAATAATTTGGAATATTTAAGGCTGTGGCAGCACTGAATTTACAAGAATCTACAAATTTAAAGGGACTAAAATACAACAATGATTGATAAAAAGTTGAAGTGGCAAACCCACCTTGTTAAATTCTATTCGCGTTGAAAATGCTAGTACGCAAATAAGTTAAATATTTGTTTTTTGTTGCTTGACCCTATTAAGCTGGCATTTCAGGGTACTATTTTATTTATATATAAGGATAATTTGAAAGTTAGGTGGGGGGGCTCGAGCACCCCCTGCCCCTACCTGGCTACGCCCATGCATACAACAACAACTTTTCGTTGATTTATTTTGTTTCGATATTAACGATTGAGTTTTGTTGTGTTAATTTAGCTCTGAAACGAAACGGAATTAGTTTGATAAATTATTTTTGCGCAACAACAACCCGAAATCGATTCATATAGTTTGTTGAGCATCTCTGCTGTCACCATAACTTCTTTCCAACTGCTTCCATATGGTCGAAAGACTGTGCGTTCCGCTGCTACATAGTTGCATGAATACTGCGTTTGTTTGTGCATAAGTACATATGTTTCCTTTCCATACGTTTCCCTGCAGCGGAAATACTAGTACAGAACTAGTGAGTTCACTAGTTTTCGGGAGTCGAATACCGGTACCTTGCAAATCTACCAGCCATGCTTTCTACTGTCGCATTTAACATGGAGTTGTCCTAGGAGGTGACAATTGACTCCCGCTGCGTAACTTTTCACTAGTACTTGTAGTAGTAACATGTAACCTGTAACCGAACCACTTTTTTTCGTTGTGCACTTCACAGATACTTTTTCATTATTAAAAAAAAAAAAAAAACGAAAATAAAGATTTTAAATTTTATATGTTCTGCATAGTGAGATTTGAACTCGAACACTTTCGGCCGCAACTAATTCAGCAAGCATCTTTGCGCACTCAGCTACAGGCACAACATGTAAGTGTGCTTTCAAATGTTCGCTTTGAATCAAGCCAGGCGCCGATTTGTTCAAATTTAAATTTGTCTTTGCTATTGTCTTTGCTATTTATTTTCCTGTGATCGAACGTACAAAAGCTGCAGCGTGGCGTTGTTTGAAATTTTATTATTGGGCTGAACTGATTCTTGATAATTTTAACAAAATTGTCACTTTAACGCGCTATATCTCAGTCGTTTGTGTATCGATCGATTTAAAATTTTCACACAATAAACTACAAACTATTGCAAAGAATTTAAGTTTAACACCACTTCTTAATACTTACTACAAATAAAACTACAGGTTCATAACTTTTTTATGAGAATTAAGAAGGTGTTTGTTTTCAAATGCAAAAGCTGTGTTATAAAGTTTGCAATAAAT
>NW_016200929.1:0-2502 GCF_001687245.7 Rhagoletis zephyria | reverse complement strand
AAAAAAAAAAAAAACGAAACAAAAGTGTGTTCCAAGAAGCAAACGCGTAGACCGAAAGCCTGTTAAATATGGTTGCATGAATGCAGGAAAATATCTTTGGAATTCCCTGATCCCCTTTAAGGAAACGGTAAGAAACACCGGTATACAATTTCGTTTGAGACAGATTTTTTTTTTAAAGATTACTTCAAGAGAAAATGGATTTAGAGATTGTTGTGGATTGAAATAATGAGGATTTGAGGAGTAAAAGTGGAAGATTTTTATTTTTGATATGCTCGTTTCTTAAAGGATAAATAATAATAACATAATCCACCAGCTGCGCTTTACAGCGCATGCGTGGAGCTCAGCAGTAGATGCGATTGGTATGGATCGGAATACAGGTTGTGACACCGGTCTCAAAGAAGAGTGAAGCTAAAGATACTTGGCCAACCATTCCTCAAGTACTCCTATGTGACATAAGTCGGCAGTCGTCACAGTTTAAAGAGGTATTGGTTTCATGACAAACATCAGCTAGAATGGACGCAGTGGATATTACAAGGACCTAAATCGTCCAGATTTCATTCATTGGAGCTTTTGAGAGAAAAACTGTCGATTAAACGAGATCCCAGAAACCTTAAGGCATCCACTTGAGTGCAGCACAAAAGAGATTTTAGGGTTCTTAACCTATTCATATCTTTCCGGCGCAGGGAGATGCCTGACATTGCTGCATGAGCAATACAAATTCACTTGAGAAAATGTCGACGTTATTTCGCGGCGACATATTTTTAAAATTTTTCTTTTTTCTGCAGAAATTCTCTAAGAGTTCCAAAATGCATTTCTTTAGCAAAAAGTTTATAGAAATAAAACATGTCGTTAATGTTTTTCCCCCGTTTAGGACTCGATATGTATTCACACATATTTCATCTTAACAAATTTTGTTTCAGTTCTCTTAATCACAAGTATTTTCAGGATTCAGGTATACAAAACCATTTTCACACAAAAATTAACATTAACATAGGGTAGTCCTTAACACGTTCAGTGCCTTGTGAGACCACGTTGGTCACCCAGCGCGGAGGGCCTTGCAGGCCGCGTGGTGCCACCTGGTCACACAGGACATAGTAATTATGGCCCCGTGAGACCAATGTGTCACCATTAAAGAGAGGAGATGGTATTTATCGATATTCCATATATTTTGCTAAAAATTGGATTTCCGAATTGTATAATTGTATAATGTAAAAAATAATTCGTGGCCAGAGGTTCTGTGGCATATCATGGGACGACTCTTTATTTCGTTCTAAGTACATAATAAAATAAAAAACCACGACAATTTAAAAATTTTGGGGTAGGGGTCGCTACCAGGGTTTGAAAAGTAATTATTTTTTTAAATCGCGAAACTTCGACAAAATTTTGACTTTGCGCAGCTATACCTCAGCGAGTTTCTATATTTAAATGAATAAGTTTCATTAGTAAACCAAATTTATAATTTTTCGCGTCAAATATCTGTCGAATTTTTGCGATAAAAAAAATACTTTTTTTCAAACCCTGGTTTAAATTGCTTTAAATTTTTAAATTGTCGTGTTTGCCTCGATTTTGAATGCAGAACAAAATAAAATAGTACCTCATACAAAATGTTTATGTTGTTATTTTTAAGAACCACCCTAGTAGTTACACACATACATATGTATGTAGAAGAAGCAGGACCGTCCTGTTCATTTAAATTTAAGCACGAATGCAAGCGCAAGATTAATGGTACAACATTTATGCTAATGGGTTTACCGCTGATCGGTGATAGATGACCTTTACTTCGAGTGAAAACAAAGAAAATCTTTGGAAAATTTGATTTTTAAAACAGCGCTTGAATGAAATTGGCGCTCAGACGCTGAAGCATGAAGCATGTCGTTCAAGCAGTGACAGCCCGTAAATACTGGACTGCAAGTAACATTTGCGATAAAACATTAGAGTGAGTCAATCTCCGATGCTTAAGAAAAAAAAATAAAAATCAAATAACATTACACAAAAGGTGACAAAAAGGAAGAAAAGTCGTATAAAATGCAACAGCAGCTAAAAAAGGGTTGCGCAACAGCAGCAGATAGATCACAATTGTAAATTTATAAATCACCATACAAAGGTTAAATAAAGGGAGAGAACAACATACATATGTATGTACATCACAGCGAGAGGCAGAAAGTAGCATGAAGAGGAGGGCAAAAGTAAAATATGTGTAGGTACAACAAATTAATGGGCTATTTAAATAAAAGCGCAAATCAAAAAAAAAGAGAATATTCCATCAGACAAAAATTTGGAGTTCTGCTGCTTGGAGTAAGCCAGCAAAGGCTGCAATGGCTGTGGAAGAGTAATAGAAACAGTGTGCTTTTGGTTAGAGGCGTGTTCCAAACGGAAACCATTCATTAGTGCGGCACACATTGGACCACAAACATTTGGTGGTGCTGAGCAGCAGACAGACCTTCAGACCAGACAGGCGCAGCACGCAGACCTGCCAGCGCCGTCACTTCAGGGAGCGCTCCA
>NW_016200928.1:0-2502 GCF_001687245.7 Rhagoletis zephyria | reverse complement strand
TTCCATGCGCATCGTTCTTTGGTGTGCGAGCGTGTGTTTGAATGGTCTGCTGTGCGCGATTTATTTAAATGGAAAATATGATAGCGTTGCTCAACTAATTTACCATTCGGCTACTGGCTCACGTCAGCTGGTAACGTCGGTACGTAACATTTTCGGTTGTCTCGTAGTATTGCATTTGAGCTTTTGCTGTTGTTATGGATGAAAAAAGAAAGCGAATAACAAATCCGCTAGTCGTTTTTAATTAAAATGAAAGCTTATAATAAAACTGGCTATTTTGAATTACACTAACTATTGCTGCTGTTGTTGTTATTTCATTCATACCAATTCCATGCGCTATTTTGAGCATAGTTAGTTGGAAAACGGCAAATCCTCTCTGCTACTCCATAAAGGCTATTAAGCGCCTAAAAGTATGCTGAGCGTGTGAGATATGAGTGGTGCGTCTGTATTTTTTAGAATGCTGGTGAAGCTGTACTCAACTTAGTTTATGTAAATGCCGAAAGCCTTTTTGGATTTTGAAAACAGGAAATAATGAAAAAATTATCGTATCGCTTTATCAATCCGCTTGCATTGCAGAATATAACTTCTTCAAGATTCTAACAATTTTGCTGTAATATTTTGAGCACGAAAACTGTTGATTTTTATATTTTAAGGCAAATGAAATGGAAATATTTTCTTGACATTTTTGTTCTGATGGCATGTATGAAAAATAAAACGATTCGTGGTTTTTCAGCCTTTCTCGAGGCTCTTAATTTTTTGTTTTAATGTTTTGGGGCTATAATTTATTTTTTTGGGACTCCATATGCGTCACTTGTTCTGTACCTAGGGTACGGGGGCAAGAAGTTATCGACGCTGCGCGAACCGAAAAATATAATAATGANTTTGGGGTATTATTGAATTTCTTTTGAGTGTTATTAATATTTTTTTTTTTAATTTCCTTGAATTTTTTCGCGATTTCTTTGAAAGTTTGCGCGACTTCATTGACTTTTCTCCCAGATTTCTTAGACTTTTTTCTAGATTTGATTAAATTTATTTTGGATTTCTCTGAATGGTATACTATTTTAATTGAGGTTTTTCGAAATTTCATTGCATTTCAGATTTCAGAATACCATCGATTTTTTTGGGAAGTCATTCAATTTTTTCCGACATTCGTAGAATTTTTTTATTTTGGCTAAATTCGGAATCTTTACTGGACCATTTGACATTTTTGGAGCTTTTTTTTGTTTTTTATTTCAGAAGTTTTCAGAATTTTTCTAGCGTATTCAAGTTCGATATTTTCTGNTTTTTTTTTTTTAATTTTCATTAGTTTGCAGTATTTTTTCGATATTTTTCAGTGTTATTTATCGGTTCTATACAGCAAATCAAAGTTTAAAATTTTCCAGTTATTTTGATTCATGTGATTATCATGTGCTAAGAAATAGTTTTTCGCATTTTCTGACAAACGTATTAGTTTGAGTTGTGACTCTTTTGAAGACGGTGTGCGTTACATTGAGTTTTCACTAAGTTTTAAAAATTTTTTTTGGGTTTTCTATATTTTTGTTTCGTAAATTCGGAAGTCTTCAGACCATTTTTAAAAATTTTCAGAATTATTTATAGATTCTATTCAGAAAACTTTTTTTGGTTTTTTTCGAGACTTTTAAATTTTGTTGAAGTATTTCGCGATAACATTGAATATTTTTCGGGATTTTACTAAATATATTTCGGAATCTTTCAGGAGCATTTGAATTTCTTGATATTTTTAAAAATTTTTTTGGGGGGTTTTCGGAGATTTTTTCGCGATTTTTTTGAATGGTTTATTGATTTTATAGAACAAAGATTTTTAGGTTTTTTCGACACTTCGAGTTTTAGGGATGTCAATGTTGGTTTCTGATTTTATTCAATATATTTCGGCTGCAATGAAGATTCATTGGATGGACCACTTGAGATTTCTTGAAACTTTTTTATTTATTTTTTTAACCTTTCGGGGTTACCACGATTTTCGGGTTCGAGATTTTCTTGGTATTTTTACGGAAGTTTTTAAGAACTCATCAGGTATATTCAGCAAAGTTTTACCTGTGCAGGTCTTTAGAGTATTAAAGTTGTCTTAGTAAATTTCTTGATTAATTCTTCTTTCTTCCGTGTTCTTCCTTCGTCGGGTTCAAGTCGATTGAGAACTACAAACGCATGAGCTTCCAATGAAAAGTTGGCATTCGTTATTGTTTCTCAGCAACTAGCTTTATATTGTTGCCATTGCAATCAAATGTCTGACATTCTTGCAGCAATTAATGCCAAACATTGACAGTATCATTTAAAGATGACAACGGCATCAACAACCAATACAACTTCTGGAGCAGAATAAAAATTAACCTCTTTCAAAGGCAATTTTTTATTTTGGCAAACACAAAGTATAGAGTGAAAAGCGTTGCCTCTTTAATCAAATGTTGCCACTCACATATGTACATATGTACATACCTTCGTTATTTGCTATCTTGCTAACTACACAAACATCCTGGTCATCATCATTAT
>NW_016200927.1:0-2502 GCF_001687245.7 Rhagoletis zephyria | reverse complement strand
GTTTTTTAATGATCTACCGTTTGACATCCATGTTAAAATAATTAATTTAACTACCTAAATAGTTTTAGCTTATCTAAGCAGGTGAGAACAGTCTACTAAAATGTAAATAGAGTAGTACACATTTCCTAAGCTCTTTACTAGTAATACCTATATATGCGTCTATATTAAAAAGTTTCTATTAAAATTTTATTGAAATTGATTTTAACTTTCAGGTGGCAACCCTATCCAAAATATTTTGGATATAAAGCGAACTTAAACCCCGTCGTTTGGTGGCCATACCTAATTTAATTTGTTATTTAAATTTATTTTGAATTTCAAAACAGGTGGCAACCCTCTATAAAATATAAAATTAAGAAAACAGTTCCTTAAGTCTTTACTGGTAATACCTATGTATGTATGTGTGCATATTAAAAGGTTTTAACTAACTTAAGTAATTGATTTCAACATTCAGCTGGCAACCCTATTCAAAATATTTAAGATATAGTGCTAACTTAAACCTCTACCGTTTGACATTTATATCAATATACATAATTTATTTTGTTTTTTGAATTGAATTTGAATTTCAGAGACGGTGGCAGCCCCCGTCAAAAATATTTTCGAAATAAAACTTTTCTAAAAGTCTTTCGATCGATGCCCAATTAGGAATATTTAATTTAACATAGTAATTAAATTTATTTTTAATTTCAAAGCAGGTGGTAACCCTTATAAAAAGTAGTTTATAAATAAAAGCTTCTCAAGCCTCTTTTGTGTGATATCCATATTCAAATATTTGATTTAACTAATTAATTAAATTTCTTTTAACTTTTTGAACAAGTGGCAACCTTTTTCAAAAATACTTTAGATATAAATAGTTTTTGAACTCCTGCTTTTTGAGACCCACTTTGTAGTAATATTTTATTTAACTCATTAATTGATTTTAACTTTAATAAAAAGTGGCAACTGTCTTTAGAGAATATCATATGTGGTATTCCAGGTTATAAGCCATTTGTGTGCGCAACTTCATTGAAACGGCATTTTAGTTTGAAAGAGCAACACGCAATCACTCACCCACAGACTTTCACATTAATGTTTCTTTTACGAATAACTAGTGTAGATGTACTTTATGAGTGCAAAAACTAAATACGTAAGGCACCTAACAGTATGCAACGATTATTAGGAAAATTCCACCGGAATGAGTTTCCCAAATTTCGTGTGAAATTTCAAACACCCAACCGCCGTCGTTTCCGCTATAGTCCATCAATCCAACGCGATGACAATAGAAATCGCTGTCATTCTCCTCTTGGGCACCTAAAAGCAAACAAAGCCAAATATGCCGCTGCTAAATTTGAACTGTATGCAGAAAGCTTACGAAAATATCATAAAAAATTGCTCACAGAAAAAGAAAAATATTACGAAGAAAAATAAGTGAGACTCCATGAAGCGGAAGTGACGGAAACAGGACATCCAGTGTCATTTTGAGACAATTTCTTTCGCGGAAGCGAGTGCAGAAAGCGACGTAACGAAAGCGTGCCGAAGGTTGCCTCAAAAGCTGTGAAAAGCAGTAAAAGACAACAAAGGCGGCTCAAACGCATCAAAATGACAACACAAAAGATGACAGACCAGGCAGGCAAACAAATGGTAAGAAAATTGAAAACAAAAAAAAATGCAAAAGGAAGTAAATGGAAAGTGAAATCGAGTGCTGGAATGCGAGCCGAAGTGGAGCGCTGGCGAATGGCGAACTGCCGCTATATGACTGTAGATAGACTGCCGCTGATCAAGTGGCTCGCCGGCGAAGGCTGAGTTCAGCGCTTTAGCCATTAGCCAGCCACAAACAGCAGCGGCTGCGGCGAGCAAATGGACAAAGCAGCAGGAAGAGAAGAAGACTCAACAAAATAAAATTAGAAAAAATTTTGCACTTTCCACAAATAGAAAAAAAAAATTAAAAAAAAAAATTGCGGTCACAGGCGACACGAGCGAGAAGCTTGAGATAGGCAGCGACCAAGCAAGGAAACTAAGACGAAGTAAAGCAACAATAGCACCAACAAAAACGTTGCTAAAAGCAGCAGCAACAACAAGTCTAATAGCAAAACCGCAACAGCAGCCGAAGAACCAGCCAACAAAAGCACCTTTGCAACAGAGACAAAAACACATACAGAAAAAAGGGAGCAACGAAAAAAAAAAACCCCATCAACAAACAACAAATTGAGAACAAGAATTTTGGGTCAGCAGCTACAAAAATAACTAAAAACAAGTAAGAGCAGCGCTGTCTTCGGCTATGCCGAAGGCTTCATACCTTTCATGAACATCTGCAAATTTTAGTTTGACAGATTATTGATTTTGAATACATCTGCATACATCGATAGAGGAGTTACATACTTATATAAAAAATCGGATCTAAACAATCAGAGCTATGGAAGATATACTTTATATGGCACCAATCTAAGTGATTTTCACTGCTATGTGATCGGTAACATAATTTATTGAGTTTAGTTTCCTACATAAAGGAGATATATCGCAAAAACT
>NW_016200926.1:0-2502 GCF_001687245.7 Rhagoletis zephyria | reverse complement strand
CCAACCTACCAAAGCCTTATTTTAAGAAATGAAACTACCAATTTTGGTCTCTTTTTNACATGAAAAAGGTTTCATTTAATTTGAAAAAGGTTTCACTTAATTTGAAAATGGTTTAATTTAAACTGAAAATGCTGTACTTTATTAAAATCACAACAAACCAACCAACCTACCAAAGCCTTATTTTAAGAAATGAAACTACCAATTTTGGTCTCTTTTTGGTTTCATTTAATTTGAAAATGGTTTCGCTTAATTTGAAAATGGTTTCATTTAAACTGAAAATGCTATATCTGTAAGTGAAATGAAAGGGATTGACTTCTAAAAAACAACTAATATTTTTTTTTAATAGGGTTGCCACCTATTAATATAATTACTATATGCAATCATAATAAGCGTAGGCATCAGTTTTGTACCATCACTGTCAAACGAATAGAGTTAGCCTCTACATGCGCAATAATGTATTATTTTTCTGAGTAAGGTTGCCACCTTNAAGTCTAAAGTCTACAGAAATAAGCCAGCAACTATTCCAGCTTTGGAAGACAACATTTCCGAAGAAATTCGGGCTATTCCGGCCGAAATGCTCGAAAAAGTTGCCCAAAATTGGACTTTCCGAATGGACCACCTAAGACGCAGCCGCGGTCAACATTTAAATGAAATTATCTTCAAAAAGTAAATGTCATGGACCAATCTAACGTTTCAAATAAAGAACCGATGAGATTTTGCAAATTGTATGCGTTTTTTTTTAAAAAAAAGTTATCAAGCTCTTAAAAAATCACCCGTTATAAAGGAAAGCTGAGATATTTTGACCACGCCACTGAACGGATCTAGACGAAATATTTAAGTATAATCTGTATCGATAGGAATGTTATCTTTAGTACTTTGATTTCCTATAGGGTTGTCACCTGTCTAAAAAATTATGAGACCCGCACTGTTCGTTGGATTACCAGAAATTAGGTGTCAAATAAGGTGGCTGGGCTCTTAGATTTTCAATAAAGTATTACTTAGTGAGTAGGGTTGCCACCTATTTAAAAATTACTATTTCATTCGAACATGGTATGAATACAAAATGAGAGATCTTCACCGCTCGTTGGATAAAAAAATGAGATACCAAATGAAAGTGCATGGGCTTTGCATGTACAAAAACTTTAAGTTTTTTGAGTAGGGTTACCACCTATTTAAAATTAATTTCTTCTATGCATAGTATAAAGCAAAGGCGAGATATTTTAACCACGCTACTGAATGGATTTATACAAGATTTTTTATGTATATAATAAACGGAGTACATGATGATATATTTCCTTCTCCGAATACGTAAATTTACATACATATGCATGCATTCAGCGCGTGGCGAATCCGCGGCCGGCTAGTAACTAACAAAAAGTTCAAAGTTCACTTTTTGTTTTATCCCTGCAGAAAAAATTATCAATTGATAAAAAATAACCCAGTTGTAGTCTTTGTGGAATTTCTATAAAATGCATAACTTGTAGTTAGTTACCAAAAGCTAACTTTTAACTAGTTGACAAGTAATGCAGGAGTGATGCAGAACATTGTTTTCTTTAAACGCGTTTCTTTTTAAATATCCTGCACTTCGCAAGTACTTTTTTGAATTGAGGACAAATAAAAGGAAGATGGAAATTTCATATTATCATTTCTAAGTTATGTCTGATGGAGTTCGAATATGGGACCACCTACAGCAGAATATGTAAACAAATATGAAATGTAATAAAATAAATAAAGTAAATAAATAAAAAAAATAAAATAATTTATTTTTTCCTATTGATATTTTATGTCCAAAAGTAGTTAGTTACATGTTAGTTACATCAATTTCAGAGGTAACCCCCCTTGACTACATCTAATGCAGATACCTTTGACTATTTCGCGGCCAACGCTATAGAGCTTTCGTCAAAGAAAATATACGGATAAAAGTGACTTTTACTCCTTCCTAATCCACTTAAAGTTAGCTTATAGTTAGATACATTTCCTCCAGGGATGTGATGGATTTTATCGAATTACAACTCCCACATAATTTTATGAATAAATAAATAAAAATAATAGTCACGACTTTTTCAATTTCAGTTGCGATGTTGTTACGTCTTTTTGCATTTCAGGGGAGGATATATACAATTGGAATACAATTTTTTCTAATCCGAAAAGTCTTCAAATACTGGGCCGATTTCCGTGTTTTTAATTTTAAGCACATATACAGTGACCCAAATATAAACTGGGACGCGACAAGCAAGTTTTGGCTATTTTTCTTTAGTCAATTTAATGTTTATTATGTTTTATGAAAATATAGCTGACTACTTAAAAAATACCACTCAAATCCAAACTTCATATTTTGTGAAAATATTATGAAAATTCTGCAAATTTTCACCAAAATTTTTAACTTTTTAATCAGCATCTTTAGAGATTTAAAATTTTAGTATAATAATTAAAGTAAATATTGAGGGTACGTAGCATTTACCGCTTATTTTTGGAAAATTTTTTGTTGACGGTGTGCCGCAT
>NW_016200925.1:0-2502 GCF_001687245.7 Rhagoletis zephyria | reverse complement strand
ACAAGCAATAATAAGTGAACACTTGTCTTAAAACTATTCATCGGTACCAACTGCTTGGGGTACACTTGTCGTACTGACTGTGTTGTGTAAACACAGTAAGTAAGTAGCCGCAATGTCGTTAGTGTCTTCTTTCTTGTTGACTGTTCTTTCTCTTTTTTGCATTATGCGGAGGCTCTCTAGCGTGTATCGTATTTTTTCTCTGTTTTCTCTGTCTAATATCTTTGTATTAGCTAGGTCAGCTGTGTGACCGCTCGTTAGTATATGTTGTGCTAATGCCGTGTTATTTTTCTTTTTTTCTTATATCCGCATCGTGTTCTGATGATCGTGTGCTTAGTGATCGCTTTGTTGTCCCTATGTAGATTTTGTTGCACTCTTCGTTTTGTTTACCTTGGTATTTTATTTCGTATACAATGTTGCTTTGTTGTTGCGGTTCAATCGGACTTTTTGTTCTTGTAAATATCGTTGACAAAGTGCAATTTGACTTGTATGCTAGAGTTATGTTTGGCTTGTTTTTCTTTATCGTTTGGGGAAGTTTGCCGGTCAATTTGGGGACATATGTGACACTAAAGAATGGTTTTGTCTCCGTGTTTGCTACTGCGGAAGTGTTATTGTGCTGCTTGTTTATTTTCATGAGTGCCTGTTCAATTAAATTTTTAGTCATGTGTATCGGATAGTTGTTACGTTTGAGTATCTCATGTATTTTCCCTACGTTTTCGTCTCTAAACCTTTGGTGACTTATGGTAAGTATTTTCGTAATAAGATTTCTCGCGGTGTTGATTTTGTATTTCAAAGGTTGAGCAGATAGGAAGTTTATTATGCGTCCCGATGAAATGGGTTTGGAGTACCAGTTAAGTAATATTTTCTCCTTTTCTCTGTGGATACGAACGTCTAAAAAGGGTATGCTGAGGTTCCTCTCTGTTTCCATTGTAAATTGCAGCTTTTCATGATACTTGTTTAGAGTCTTTAAAATTGTTTCTACGTCGTTTCGTCTAACAATTGCAAAGACGTCGTCCACATATTTCACTATGAGTTTGATTTTTATATTATGCAGTCCCTTAAGTTCTGTTAAAGTTTTATCCAGCAGGTCATCCATGATTATGTCTGCGATTGTAGGTGATAAAGGGTTACCTATTGGCATTCCGAATGTTTGTGTGTACATATGGTTTTCATACATACAATAGTTATTGTCTTGTAAACAGAATATCAGAATGTTCTGGAAGGTGCTTCTTGGTATGTGAAATACGTACAGAAAGCTTAGGAATGACCCAACGAACACCCTGCAGAAAAAGAATAACAATATAGTCATTCAACTGTACAAACACAAAATTATCAGTTGGAGAGAAAAACAATTGCTTACTTGCAGCGCGGCAACTGCCCCCGCCTCTACGGCCTACCTAAAATACATAAACCAAACATACCTCTACGACCAATAGCGTCATCATTACATGTCCCTTGTTATGGCCTGTCAAAATTTACTGGCACTATTCTAAGTAGTTTAACTTCAGAGGAATACAATATAAAAAATGCGTTCAGATTGAAAGACAGACTGCAAAACATATGCATAGACGAGGAAGAATTGTTAGTGTCGTTTGATGTAGTGTTACTCTTCACAAATATACCAACAAATTTAGCAATACAACTTATTATGAGAAAGTTTGACAAAATACAGCAGAAAATTCACATACCAAGAAGCACCTTCCACAACATTCTGATATTCTGTTTAAAAGACAATAACTATTTTATGTATGAAAACCATGTGTACACACAAACATTCGGAATGCCAATGGGTAACCCTTTATCACCTACAATCGCAGACATAATCATGGATGACCTGCTGGATAAAACTTTAACAGAACTAAAGGGGCTGCATAATATAAAAATCAAACTCATAGTGAAATATGTGGACGACGTCTTTGCAATTGTTAGACGAAACGACGTAGAAATAATTTTAAAGACTCTAAACAAGTATCATGAAAAGCTGCAATTTACAATGGAAACAGAGAGAAACCTCAGCATACCCTTTTTAGACGTTCGTATCCACAGAGAAAAGGAGAAAATATTACTTAACTGGTACTCCAAACCCATTTCATCGGGACGCATAATAAACTTCCTATCTGCTCAACCTTTGAAATACAAAATCAACACCGCGAGAAATCTTGTTACGAAAATACTTACCATAAGTCACCAAAGGTTTAGAGACGAAAACGTAGGGAAAATACATGAGATACTCAAACGTAACAACTATCCGATACACATGACTAAAAATTTAATTGAACAGGCACTCATGAAAATAAACAAGCAGCACAATAACACTTCCGCAGTAGCAAACACGGAGACAAAACAATTCTTTAGTGTCACNTATAAAAAATGCGTTCAGATTGAAAGACAGACTGCAAAACATATGCATAGGCGAGGAAGAATTGTTAGTGTCGTTTGATGTAGTGTTACTCTTAACAAATATACCAACAAATTTAGCAATACAACTTATTATGAGAAAGTTTG
>NW_016200924.1:0-2502 GCF_001687245.7 Rhagoletis zephyria | reverse complement strand
GCTATTTAGCTTAAAGGATAGTTTGAATTAAAAGCGCTACGCTGTTGGACAAAGAATAATATTTCACATTAAAGCGATTTCGGTACCTAGGTTACTTAGGCATACTTCTTCTACGTGTTCGTAAAGCAAATGAAAGTTTTTTTCTGCATCTTGTCACATTTCTTCAAATTACTTTAAAGCGTCGTCGGTTAAGCTCATTGCTTCTGCAAGATCTTCATCAGGTACTTGTAATTGCCGGCTAGCAAAGCAACAACAACTTATAAAAAAGCAAATGCTTGGCTGTTGTCGCTGTGCTAACAGTTTTTCAAACCCTGATAATTTCTATAGATAAATATTCGCATGATACAAATAATTTTTACGGTATTTTCCTTGACAAATAAAAAGTTTTTGACAATTGGAAGAAATACAACTTCGAAAGTCTTTTTAAAACGATTTTTCATTTTGCTACGTTAGAGCCGTTGCCGAGAAACTTATGGATACACATACATACATATACACAAACGTACACACAAGTGGCGATTTTGTAAGCGGTTCAACATCACCTGAAAGATTACATGTGTTCTTTTCATCGCCTTTTACAAAATTTAAACACAATTGGCGCAGGCGATTTTGTTGAAAGCGATGTTGAATCGCTTATAAAATCGCCGTATGTAAATGTTGCATAACTATACTCTGATGGATGTCTTCGTGGGGGGCAAAGGAAAATTTCAGGAAACGGGGCAAAGCATCAGGGCCGTCGGATTTTTCCGCGTCTATTTATTATATTTGCTGTAATTTAATGCATCGTAAGTTCGATTTTTTTTCTTTTCTGTTCTTCTTTGCTAAGTGATGTCGTTCACTGCAATCAACAGAAAGATGACGCGACCAAAGATCGTTTCTATCGACATTTGTGCTGCCTCCGCAACGACATAAATAAAATCGCAGGAAAGGTATCATTGGTTCAACATTTCGAATATTCATAAAAGGAATCAACAAGGACTGAAAGACAAGAAACCAGTTCGNAGCTATTTAGCTTAAAGGATAGTTTGAATTAAAAGCGCTACGCTGTTGGAGTGTATCGCAGACAGAGGCGGATACGCGGGAGGAGGCCGGGGGGAATTTGGGGGTTAAACCCAAACGTACACACAAGTGGCGATTTTGTAAGCGGTTCAACATCACCTGAAAGATTACATGTGTTCTTTTTATCGCCTTTTACAAAATTTAAACACAATTGGCGCAGGCGATTTTGTTGAAAGCGATGTTGAATCGCTTATAAAATCGCCTTATGTAAATGTTGCATAACTATACTCTGATGGATGTCTTCGTGGGGGGCAAAGGCAAATTTCAGGAAACGGGGCAAAGCATCAGGGCCATCGGATTTTTCCACGTCTATTTATTACGAGGTTTGCTGTAATTTAATGCATCGTAAGTTCGATTTTTTTTCTTTTCTGTTCTTCTTTGCTAAGTGATGTCGCTCACTGCAATCAACAGAAAGATGACGCGACCAAAGATCGTTTCTATCGACATTTGTGCTGCCTCCGCAACGACATAAATAAAATCGATGTTAGTCAACTTCAATGCCAGAGTGGGCAGGAAAGGTATCATTGGTTCAACAGTTCGAATATTCATAAAAGGAATCAACAAGGACTGAAAGACAAGAAACCAGTTCGATTATGTTGTGATAGACAGTTAACAAACTCAAACAATCTGAGGGGCTAGCTTCGACCTGCCGCCACCGAGAAAGTTAGAGGATATCGGCGAGCACAGAAAAACGACTGGTATGATCTTGAAATACCACGTTGGCGCTGAAAGATGGAAACAGGCACAACGCATGCTATGTGGCAGCGTTGCGGAGGGCTGAGCATGGAATAGACACGAGTTACTCGAAGGATAAGAAACCGTAATACATATGTACGTGATTTGGAAAAACTGGAGATGCTGGGTAGCGCCAAAAAGTTCTAGCAAAAAATGTTGCGACTCAATGAATGGTGGCTAATTTATGCAAGGGCTAGAACGGACAACTGTTGGATGAAGTAAAAATTGTTGTAAATCAATTCAAAACCGATAATAAAATGCTTTACTTTAGACACAATCATAAATTTTAATGCAACCTTTAAANTGCCCCAAATCGTATTCGTTATTGTTATACATATTTTTATCCATAGTGCCCTCGATAATTTCATCGAAAGTGATATCGATTTAATTATATTTATCGATATGCTTTCGTTTCAGTCGTTGTTGTTATCGATCTATCTAAACTCATTTTTAATTTCTAATGCAGAGCTTATTTATGCCCCTCACAATCGTATTCGTTTCTAAATAATCCATTAATTTATAGATATTTTTTCGATTTCATTGTTGTGGTCATCAATATATTATTAATTGTAGCGATATGCATACGGATGTGTGTTTGTATATTTCCTTATTCGTAGATATTCTCATTCGTAAAAAACCAGCGCTCCTCCGAAGAAAAATTTGTCTTCTGCGAACTTATTGTACATCTGTTAAGGGCTTATAAATAAA
>NW_016200923.1:0-2502 GCF_001687245.7 Rhagoletis zephyria | reverse complement strand
ACTCAACTAGTGTTTAAAAATTGAAAAAAAAAATGTAACACCTCAATTTTTTATTTGCATGCAGCAAGTTCATCTAAAGTTTCAGTAATAATCTCTTAACTAGCCCTCAAATTCTCTTTTATTTTCTTTTTATGCCTCACTCGAAATTTCTTACGCAATTGTGATTTCATATTTCCCTTTTCCCATTCTTTATACATAATTCTGCTTTATTCCATTAATAATTTCCTTAAAACTCACTTTCATTTATGCCCTTCCACCCCGTTGAGTTGTTAATTACTCAGCTGCTTGTTTAGCACTGAAAATTTGTAATCCTTTCGCAAGTACTCATTTTCGAAGTATTAGTGCCTGTTTTGAAGGACATTGTGCAGGCAATCGCAGGCAAGGATTTTATTGTTGAAAAAATATTGCCTGAATACAGAGAAAATGGCGAGATTTAGTGTTGCTACGTAGTGGATTTTCGCAATAATAATTATGAAAGCTGCTATTATATAAGTTATTTATTTTTCGTTAATTACAGTCAAGAGTTTTGTTTGAGTATTAAATTGAAATCGCAAACAATGAAGGATAATTAAAGCTTTGGCTTTAGTGTGCAATCAGGATGTCTTGCGCGATATTTATTTTTTTGAAGCACAGATGAGGTAGGGGCTATATAGAAACAACAGAAAAAAATCACGGCATATAATTTAAATTAATCGTGTGATTAAATTGGTGAAAATCGAAAAAGATTTTAATTATTTAATTAAAGCATTATAAAATACAGTGGGAAATTTGTTTCTCACTAAGCTGTTGCCTAGTTTTAATTTTACTTCAAATCATTGAACCCATTAATTTGTTGCGTAGCAATTCGAGTTAAATAATAGTTTCTTTTAAATATATACTTGCTTTTTTTTTATACAGCTCAATTAAATATTCGGTACAGTAGCGGATTAAGGATTTTACTGCGGTAGGGATTCTCGATGCACATTTGATACTTAAAACAGGGGACCTCCTTCAATTTGGCTGAAATTTTGCACAAGTCTAATTTCGTACTAGAACTGACAAAAATGGACTTAAAAATATTAAAAAAAAAAATATTAAAAATTATGGGCGTGGCAAATATCAATAACATAGTAAATTTGGGTTAAGAAAATGCGTTATAAGTTTACTATTTTTTGCTCTATTTACAAAACTGAGGTATTTTGGAATGGTAATGAACCAATCTATCAGCTAGATAGCTTACAATTTTCAATAAAAAATTTTAAATGTTGTCTTCCTAAATTTATTTTGACCAAAGCATATTCATTAAAAAAGCTTAAATATTTTCTTTCTGATAACATTTTTTTCTATATGGAGTCTCACAAGGATATTATGAATTTTCAAAATAGCACCAAAAAGCAGAAACGTTTCGTTCGAGTTTAAAGGGAAAACAAAATTCTTAGTAGTCTTGGCAAAGCGGATTTGCAAAAGGTCGGGTTCGCCACTTTTTGATCATATTCCTTCTTAATAACGAAGTTTCGAAACTTAAATGATTTAAGATCTCGACAGCTTTCGGAAGAAGGCAATAAAATTAAAGATCTTGTCATAGCGATAAATGTGCACACATATATTACAGCATCTGCTTCAACAACTTAAGTATTAGAGTTTCAAAGGTAGAATGTGCAAAGGGCTTAACAGCAGTTGTTCTGAATTTTTCATTGTCAGTGTAGTCATATTGAATATTGAATAAGCACTCCACGCTTTGTCTCATTTGAGTTCATTTTATTGTCAATTATTTTAATCTTATTTCAAGCTAGTTTATAAAATTAAATTAAATCATCAATAAAAATGCTATCGAAGAAGTGAAGGCAATATTGCGTACTTTGGCTGCTTTACTAGTTTCGACAGCAACGACAGAATTCACACTTCCACGCTCAAAAGGATCAAGTCATCGATTGGCCAAGACGTTTGAATGGTCTTGCATCATTGAATATTCATTTTGATTAACCACTTTCCGTAAACATAATGTAACATACCGGAAAGTTTGAAAAAAAAAAACACTCAAAAACCTGTTCCAGGTACTTTACGATTTGCAGGTTTTTACAGAAAGATGTCCCCGTACGCCTCCCTAAAAACCAACCCCTTAAATCCGCCACTGGTTCCTTAGTAGCGGCTTTGGCAAAATGCGCCCTATATATGTATGTATGTATGTACCAACTGATTCGACACCAAAAAGACAACAGACATTGATAGTTGCCAAAATGTTTGTTTGCCGGGCCATAAACACCATAAGAAGCAAGCTGTAATGGCTTTCCACATACACCCATATGTATGTACGTAAATAACTATATGCTAACATATCGCAAATAAAAACTGATAGGAGTTAAGCTGAACGCCTACAGAAACAGAAACTGCCAAGTGGTTCAACCAAATGCACGTGCCCCAGTGGGAACTTTAAACCAGTCCATTCCATTAGTGGATAACACACATATATCTTTATCTTTCTAACTTTTCCTACCCGGTGTGTTTGAAGACATATGAAATTAC
>NW_016200922.1:0-2502 GCF_001687245.7 Rhagoletis zephyria | reverse complement strand
GCGACAGATGCCATTCAAATGAAGGGAGTGCAATCCCCTTCTTCTCTATGTTGCAATCTCTGTTGTCAAAGAGTTTGAGCTAAGGAGTGCTGAAGAGCTGCGTCATTGCTCAGTTGGCAGAACTATTTAGAGCAATGACACGTGTTAAAATGATATCTCTAGATTTATTTGGCACCTTCAAACACAATTTTTCAGTTTTTAAGTTTCAAGAAGCTGATGAGTTTTCTCTTCCCCGCAGTTTTTCAATCGTCCCTATTCTTTATTCTGGTAATTCTCTTCTCTTCTGGTTCGTCCTCATCATCCTCATCATCTTTCTTACCATCTTCTTCCTCCTTATTGTGACCTTCGATCACGCAAGGTGTGTAGCTGCTGCCTCAGATTCTTTCTTGCTGTGTATCGCTTGTCACGCAATGGACAATCATCGAACAATGCTGTTGATGTTGATGTTCTGTCCACCAATTACCACCACCACCACCACCACCAGGCTTTCGATTGGGTGCCAGGATGGAGTGGCGAGTTGATGCAACTGTCGACTGTGATTCTGCTGTCAGTTCAGTGCATGTACCTTGCAGTGCTGTGCCCGCTAATGCTCGATAATTGCGGACACTGTGAAAGATGCGTGATACGATGTTGTACTTCAAAAAGCGAAGACTAGAACCAGTAGAGGTAATCATCAGTCTCTCGCGCCTAGAAAAAAATCGATAGATTTCAGACTTTGTCTCCTGTCTTTCTCTTTGCCGACCTCTGACCCCTCTTCGCTGTTTTTTGGCTGGTCAGAACCGAGAGTGTCTGACCTTTTGAATGGGAAAACAGCAGCATCTTTTGCACTGTCACGCTAGGCTGTTTGACAGGTGCTGTTGTTAATGCCTTTGTTTTGGTCACTTTTTTTAGTCAGCTCTCTATTTCTGGTGACACTCTCGGTGTCCAGTGCAGCTGACAGTTCATCGACGATGACAAAGAGCTGTGAAAGGGCTAAAGCAGTGAGGTGATTGCAATCCTTGTCCACACACTTGTAATTTGATGCTCGAGATGAATCAGCAGAGCACTTCTTTTTTACCTTTTCATCATCAGCGACTAATAAGCTGACTAAAAAGATGTCAGCTCAGACAGATATTTGGTGGTGAGCTCTTTCTTTAAAGAGAAGAGGAAGTCGATGACAGGTGCTGGTGGTGGTGACGGTGCACATAATGAGACGGCCTCAATGAATGGAAGCGACCGTCGTAGTCGTCGATTGTCTTGTTCTCTCTCCTGTTGACGTTGATCTTGAGTTGAGTTGAGTTCAGCACTTCTTAGTGCAAAGATGATGAAGAAGAGGAAGACAAAGTGGGCGNACAGGTGCTGGTGGTGGTGACGGTGCACATAATGAGACGGCCTCAATGAATGGAAGAGACCGTCGTCCCCTTCTTCGATTGTCTTGTTCTCTCTCTCCTGTTGACGTTGATCTTGAGTTCAGTTCAGTTTAGCACTTCTTAGTGCAAAGATAATGAAGAAGAGGAAGACAAAGTGGGCGACGCAGTGAATGAAGTAATCAACGGAGTAGACTTGTGGTGGTGACTGACTGGCTAAAGACAAAGAAGGTGATGATGAAGTAGAAGTGGAAGACGAACAGTGCTGTCTGAAGTTTGAGATTGGAACAATTGCGCTGCTGTGGTGATCACCACCTCTCAACCACCTCAACAACAGAATCGATTCGATTCGCCTCTAAAGAGCTCTGTGTGGCCGCGCGTTACTAAACGGCGCAACTCTTTAGTGTCGCTAAAGAGCGNGCTAAAGACAAAGAAGGTGATGATGAAGTAGAAGTGGAAGACGAACAGTGCTGTCTGAAGTTTGAGATTGGAACAATTGCGCTGCTGTGGTGATCACCACCTCTCAACCACCTCAACAACAGAATCGATTCGATTCGCCTCTAAAGAGCTCTGTGTGGCCGCGCGTTACTAAACGGCGCAACTCTTTAGTGTCGCTAAAGAGCGGCCTCTTTTTGGTGTCCTTTTCTGTTTCATCATCATCATCTTCTTCTTCTCGTTTGATCTTCACCGGCATCGACACCGACTGCCAGCCAAACATTGTTGCATATCTCGGTGTTGCTTGATGATGTTGTGTTGTGGTGTCTCCTAGGTGACCTTTGTTGGTCGGCCGCCCTCCTTTCATTTTTGTCAATCTTGACTGACTGACTGGTGAAACAGTTTGATGTCTCTACAGTTGCCCATTTGCCTATTTGGTCGCCCTGCTGATTATTTTTTCGTTGAATATGAATGCTGTTTCATTTTTACTTTTGCTTTCATTTCACTGTTGTTCACCGCCACTGATTCTTCTTCTTCATCATTCCAAATCAGCCATCACTAATTGTCGGCAGATTGCAGGAGTAGAAAGAGAAGAGGGCACCTTGTCTTTTTTCTTTCCTTTCCACTTCTTTTCACTTTATCATCTAACGAGAGTAACCTGATGGACGACCAGCACTGATGCACCTACCGAATTACGAGCGAGAGAGAATTGGATGCTCCT
>NW_016200919.1:0-2502 GCF_001687245.7 Rhagoletis zephyria | reverse complement strand
TGACTTACTTTACTTTATCACCACCATACGGACACGAACCTGAGATTCCATTACCAGAATCGTTAGTCTTCACTCGCACCACAGCCGACAGTTGAGAGGAATACAATTAACTGCAATTTAGTTTTGTTTTTGGCGATTCAAAGACAGATGTCGCTGATCACAAAAGTTGTTCGAAATCGTCGAAATGGTAGGCCGTCCCTTTAGCACATACTAGTTAATGAACTGGTATTTTTACTGGCTGGTTTGGCATTTCACAGCGGATAACTGGTATAATTATAGTTCATGACGAACTATGACTTTCCTATTGAATACCACTTGTTTACTTTTTTGTACGAGGAACTGGTAAAAGTACAGTTCATAACGAACTGATACGACTTCTATCCTTAAATAATAGTCCATGAACTGGAATTTGTGCTTACTTGTTCAGCTTTTCACTGCAGGGTACATACAGTCAGTCAATAAAGCTTAGGTACAGCGAATTTTTTACAATACGGGCAACTATTTTTTAAATATTTTATTTTTCGCAATTTTTTTGTAAAAATATGGTTAATTCTACAACAAAAACCCCAAATTTCAAAGTTCCAATCATTGTGCAAAACTAAGAAAATTCTGGAAAATTGCATTCAAATATTCCACTTTTTATTAACGCTCTGTACAAAAAGTTGAGTATGCGATTTTTTAGCCCATTCAATTTTAGTATAACAAAGTGCAAGTTTGACGTAGGTAGGTCTTACCATTGATTTTTAGGAATTTGTTTTTTGTTGAAGGTGTCGCTCATATTCTCCATATAAAATAATGTTTGATAATTTTTGTATATGGAAAAAGTGTGCGACACCTTCGACAAAAACAAATTCCCAAAAATCAATGGTAAGTCCTAGCTTCCTCATACTTGCACTTTATTATACTAAAATTGAATAGGCTAAAAAACTGCATACTGAACTTTTTTCTAGTAAATAAAAAGTGCAATATTTGAATGAAATTTTGCAGAATTTTCTTTAATTTTGCACAAGGTTTGGAATTTTAAAATTTGGGGGCTTTGTTGTAGAATTAACCATATTTTTACAAAAAATTTGCGAAAAATAAAATATTTAAAAAATAGTTGCCCGTATTGTAAAAAATTCGCTGCTCCTAAACTTTATTGACTGACTGTACATACATATGTATCTAAATAAATGTAAATGGGTAGCTTTGATTCTCGTTTGCGTTAGTATTGTTATCTGGTAATCTGGAAATATAGAAAAGGTTATATAATTAAATTTTTTATTACAAAATCGCGGAAAATACAGTCTAAATATATATATATACAACCGAGCAATTATTTTGTTTAGCAAGCAATTCTTGTTGTGAAAATTACAATTTACGTTAATTTGACAGAAATTGAATGCAATCAATTTGAATGTAAGCAGTTCTCATTACAATCAGATCGAAATAAAATCACTGATTCACCAAATGTTTTTCGATTGCAATCCAATTTTAATGAAATTTTTTATCGAACTGGTTCAAAACAATAGAAAAAGGGATGCAGAACGAACTAGATCTCATCTGGCGAACTTTGAAACTACTGAAAAATGGATGCAGCGGGGGGCTTGTTTACTTTAAATAGATTTTTGCTTGGCGGATTTTTCGTTCAAATACGCTTTCAGTCTGTACGTTGCAGATGCGTTTTCATAGTTTGGTAATACNTTTAATGAAATTTTTTATCGAACTGGTTCAAAACAATAGAAAAAGGGATGCAGAACGAACTAGATCTCATCTGGCGAACTTTGAAACTACTGAAAAATGGATGCAGCGGGGGGCTTGTTTACTTTAAACAGATTTTTGCTTGGCGGATTTTTCGTTCAAATACGCTTTCAGTCTGTACGTCGCAGATGCGTTTTCATAGTTTGGTAATACAAAACTAATATTTGTGTTAACATCTTAACATTTTGGGACCTTCTGAAATATAGCCAATAACAGTCAGCACCTCTGCAAATTCGGCTACAGCCAAAGGTATCTAAACGTGTTTTCAAATGCACAATTTAATTTACATTCATTCAAACAAATTTGATTTTAGATTGAAAATACATTTCTCTGCAAATAATTAAAAATTGCTACCATGTAACCCAAAAAGAAAACATCTTGTTACTTGTTTCGTTTACAACTGGTTCGAAACTATAGAAAATGGGGTGCAAAGCGAACTAGATCCCAAATGTCGAATTTAGGACTGGTTCTGAACTATAGAAAAGGTAATGCAGCGGGGGCAATTTGCAATTCCTATGACATCGCTGTGTTAAATTCGCCAGTTGTTTGCATGTAAAAGAGATTTATCGCGAACTAGTAGTGATTCTAAATGTACTAGAAGCGCACCAGTTCAAAACTAGAGATTTTCCCCACAGGGATATGTATGTAAATATACATATCTGTGGTCACAAGCAATAACCGTCTAAGTCGACTTAAGAAAGAACGGAGTTATATATGCTATCGTAATCTTCAACCATTATCCCATGCGTATGTGAAATCGAC
>NW_016200918.1:0-2502 GCF_001687245.7 Rhagoletis zephyria | reverse complement strand
GTTATAATCCCTAATTGCGGCCGAAGGCCGCCTACGCAAAAAGGTGTTCTCCGCAAAAGGGGTTCAGCCCCCCTTCTTTGGCAACACGGAAAGGAGAATTCTACTGCCTGAGGGTTATAATACCTAAGTGCGGCCAAAGGCCGCCTACGCAGAAAGGTGTTCTCTGCAAAAGGTGTTCAGCCCCGCTTCTTTNTACTGCCTGAGGGTTATAATCCCTAAGTGCGGCCGAAGGCCGCTTACGTAGAAAGGAATTCTACGCAAAAATACATTTGTTATAAAGAACATTTTTTTTTATAAAAACTGTTTTTTTTTCTATTTTTAATTAACTTTTTATTCTTTATTCAAAATCCCCCCATATCTAATTTGGCATAATTTCTTTTATTAAAAAATCCCACGGTTTCTGTTAGTTGGGTCATATTCCACTTCAAACTGCTCAGTTTGCCTAAGAAAATTCCGTTTTTCTCCCTTTTTCAAACGGTTCCCTAGGTGCCTGTGGGAGGAGTCCAAGAGGGGGTACCCCTTTTTAGAAAGCGGCGACTGTCTCCTTTCTATTGTGGGGGGGGGAGGGGGGGCTTCGGGGGGTTTGGGCCCTCCCCCTTCGCCCCCCACCCCAAAACCGGTGTGAGCGCTACTAAACATTTCCCGAAACTGGTGATTTAGTGCATTTTTGACGTGGTTATCGCTCATAGAAAACCACGAAATTTAACAACTTCATAACTTTTAAATGGTTAATAATATTATCTCCCCTCCTCTGGATTGTTATTAGGGGGGCCGAAACGCGTCGTTTGGTACCCCTCCCGACTTTTCCGCACCTTTTTTAGGGGTTGTTACCCCACCCTAGAGAATTACCGCGAACACTTATTTTTTCAAGTGATTACAATTTTTATGCATTTCAATTACAAGCATATACTTTTTCGAAATTGAAGTAGTAAACTCAAGTAGTGATTACTATACAGCGCATTGCTATTATGCATACCGATTTTGAAACTTTAAAGTGATTGCTATTGAAAATAGTGTTCATTAGTTTTATGCATATGACCCAAGGTATCGATACCTAGTGATGTCCCGATACCAGTACTTAGAAGTATATACTCGAGTACCTCTACCAAGTACCGAGTATTTTTTGTACTTCGATACGCGGGAACAAGTACTTCATGGGTATCGAGTACAAAGTTCAAGTATTTACTTGTTTGCTAAATTTGGGAAAATCAACTGAAAATAGATCTGTGTTGTAGTTTTTGAAAAAAATGATTCAACATGTGAACCACTCGATTTCGCTAGGGAAGGAACTAACGAAAGTGGAGAACGAAAATCGCATCGAATTAAAGGAGGATGTGGAGTCAGCCTATGATTTGCGGAAGCGTCGTCTATAGATCGTTTTGAAACCGAAGAATCAAACACATGTAAACAATGAGCTTAACATCTCCAATTTCGGCACTTCCAAGTAACCCCATTTTAAAATAGAAGGATATGAAAAGTAATTTTCAGCACTTCATAAGCTTTTCTCCACTGTATATTGTTACATTGTAAATGGGCATTGAATTAAAATTTCTTGTGTGAGTACTTTTCGAGTACAAGTTGAATCGAGTTTTTCCTAGCAATAATTTGAGTAGCATCGAGTATTCTCTTCGATACTTTTAATGAGTGTAGGCATCGAGTACATGGTGGTATCGGACGAACACTATCGATACCTACTCTGTGCAGCGGTGCAACGGCTGCGTACTTGATAGTTCAATGGTTTGCAGTTTGTTGCACCGATGTTATTTTAGAGATATGGTGGAAATAAATAAAGACAGGAATTAGTCTTCCGTATAAAATGTAATTCTTTTATTACAAAGTATGTATATATATTTCGCTATGTATGCACAAATATTGGATTGGAAAATTAACTTTTACCTCAATCGCTTATGACGTCGGGTGATGGCTGATAGACGTCCTCTGTTGATCTCCAGAAAAGAAGTGACCGATCTCCTTTTTACGAAATTAAGTTCAACCTCCAAGCAGTAAAACTGTTTGGACGGGTAACTTAACGAAAGTTAATTTGGCGGAAAGTATTACATGCAAATGTATACATGCCCATGTGTATAAATGAACATTAGGGTGATACACCCATTGCATTATTTTGAGTTTAGGGTGGAGGCCTAAACATACCGGCCCCCTTGCTACAAGCAACATCTATTACGACTCAGCCATCACACCGCGTTGAGTAACTAATTACAAATTCGAATTTAAGTAGTAAAAATGTCAGCTGGTTGTCATCCGATCAGTCGGACTTCCTGGTTGCCACCTGTGCTTCCATCTTCGCCTCCTAGAGCTGTAGAAATGATGCGAAAGAAAAGGTTAAGAGAACAAGGCATGGTTTGACATTTCATTGCACTTCATTTATTAAAAATGCATATTCATTTCAAACAAAAGTATATATATACATATGTATATATATAATAGAGTGGTTCAAAAAAAAAAAGTTGCTAATGTCCGCCCCTAAATTTAAAGATTATGTTG
>NW_016200916.1:0-2502 GCF_001687245.7 Rhagoletis zephyria | reverse complement strand
CAAGTAGAAATTGTATAGTCTCTTTTAAAGTCACACCATAAAATACGACAGACAGCTTTAACAACGTGGGTGTACAATTGCAAGTGATCGGCGAGTGGGCGGTAACTGCTCAGCGGGTATTAGCTGATGCCAATCTTTGATGGAGGCAATTTACTTTCTTTCATTTATCACTTATATATGTTAAAACACATTATTTGTGCGAAAATAATGTATTAGAATTATGGGAATATATGTATAAGGTATTAAAGCAATATTAAAATAGAAACACAGATTACATAGCGCCCGATATTAAAATAAATTCCAGTGCTTATGAAGTTGGCGAACAGGCGTTTACCAGCAGTAATATACACAAAATTAACTGAACCGACGCTGACAAAGAACGACGCAGTAGCTACGTCTTAATCGACGTTGTCAGTAGGCGAAAGCAAAATGAGAACTGGAATCAGAAGCTCCAATTCTGATATGAAGCTGCTCCAAACGCAGAGACTGCCGCGAGAGCGTCTACGCACACATTTCCACAAAGGCTTGTACGAAGAAGAGCGATAAGAGGCGATTGTGCGCTGTAACGTTGTGTTTTGGTGGTTAAAAGTTGCCTTGTCTGATGGGGGCCGCAAATCATCAGCCCCATGGTATGGTTTTGGAGGATTGTATAAAAACAAAAATACCGACAAATCTTATTTCAAAATACACATCGAAAAGTAAATAGAAAGCAATCAAAAGTGAGAAGAAAATGTTTCCGAACACTTCCTAAATTGAGGTTACCAGACTACGCTTTAGAGAAGGCTTATAGACTAATGCTTAAACTAGTGGGTAACGTAAGCCGCTGGTACGTAAACTCGAGTCAGCTTACCCCCGAATGTCTGATGAGGAAATTGCAGCATTATTGCATCAGCACTGACCGTCAGGTGACCGGTCATGTGCCAGTAAGATTTCTTGTTGGGCAAATACATCGGCGACCAAAATCAAAATTTTTCGATTTTACACAGACTGTCTGTGCAGACATAAACGACGAAATGACATGGTCTGCGCATCGCGGTGTATGTACTGTGTAGTGCATTTTGCTCATTATCAGAAGGCGATGTAAATGTAAACTCAGCAATCCAGAATTTTTCTGGAGTTGTAGTCCGTAACTTAGATATTCTCACACGGTACAGTATTACGATTGATTTATGTCAAGACGCTAAAAGTTAATCCATTTAGACTTATGTACAGTTTACGAAAGTTCAATACGGCAACTTTTCAATTATTGAGGTGAAATAAAAGAAGGTAAGGTCTTTGGATTTACCTTCTTTGGAATATCATGCAAGTCTTATTGCCAGCTGCTATCATGTCTAACCGCAATATAAAATCTTTATAAATTTTACATCTGGCATCTTGACTTGGATCAAATACAGTGTTGTGTAAGACAAAGAACGTAAATGTACATTTACGTTCTTTGTGTAAGATCAAATATTCTTAAAAAAAAATTAATTAATTACAAAATGTTACATACATTATGTGATACTAGATTAAAGTTATATGATATTTGAAAATCCAACATGAAATTGATGTTTATAAATCTTTAGATTCAATGTTAATTAACTCTAACTTCCGATCATTGTCCAACACTTTTGTGGTCGCCTAAAAACGGACTATTGTTTTCTACGAATGTAAAAGGTTGTACAAATCAGGGTTATTTTAAAGGAAACACTGTGCCGCATATACAAATTTATACAATTCGGTGCTAATATTTTTATAAACGAAAACTAAAACAGTGAAGAGGACATATACATATAAAAAGCCGCATACAAAATTCACACAATAATAAAAAGTGATTCGTCAAGGCCACTCGTTCGAACGAATTGTATACCCGCTAATTGAATTAAGCCAAGCATTACTTCAGATTTTCATACACTGCCGTTTCCGGAATAAAATTGACAAAAAGAAAATGGAGCCACAACTTCTACAGCAACTCATCAACGCAGCTGAGAAAGCAGCCAATATTGCGCGTGTCTGCCGTTCCAATGAAGCTCTGCTTAAGTTGTTGGTGCAGGAAAAAACTGGACCGGATGCGAATGCCCGCTTTGAACACGATTTTAAAACCCTCGCTGATGTGCTAATTCAAGAAACTATCAAACACGATATTTGTGAGTTGGTAAGTAACAGCTAATGGTGTGTTAATAAAGATATTTAATATATCCTTCCCCTGTTTCTAACCTAGTTTCCTGCCATGCGGGAAGGCATTAAAGGTGAAGAGTCGCCAAACTTCACCAATGTAGAGGGGGAGTCAGTGACTATTGTAGTGTGCGAAACGGCAGAGGAAACAGCACAGTGTCTGGCTGCGATACTAAATGGTAAGTATTTGCATTTTTCAAATTTGTCTTTCGTAAGTACATATGTATATACTAATGCAAGTTTTTTACGTTGCAGCTGAAGCAGCGGAAATACTTGCTAGTGAAGTACATCGCGATGTTGCATACGAAGAAGAGGTTCTTGGCGAAATACCAGCACTGCCAGCAGACC
>NW_016200914.1:0-2503 GCF_001687245.7 Rhagoletis zephyria | reverse complement strand
AAGCAGGAAAAACAGCGCACCAGGTAGCTTGTTCTAGCAACTTGCAATGTCTTAGCACTGCTTCAGTTGCGTGCTTCTTTTGCTTACCCGACCTCTACTCCCCTACAAAACTTTTCTTTTGCCAGTTTTTCATACATTCGTCCATCAAGCTCTTTCTCATCCTTTCACATGCCTCTCTTCGTCGTACGTCTTGCTTTGCCATATCCTACACACTTTACTAACTTTTGACACTTCAACTGTCAGTTCATGATGGCGTACGCCTTCGTCTGCGCTTGGGTTGTTATGTAGCATTTTAGGCGCATATAATTACCAATGTTCGTACATAAGAATGTGCATGTATGGCGGGAGAGTTGTGTCTTTGTTTGCCAAGATTATGCAGATTAAAAAAAAACTTTCTCCCTAGATTTCTTCGCGGATTTATTCCCGCATATAATGCACTTATGAACATTATTTAAAAAATTAACTTTATAAATCGCCTAAAAGTATGCAATATGAAATTGAATATTCAAGAAAACCATTTTCTCCTCGTTGCGTATTTCGAAGCTCCCACTAAAAAAATATACTCCAAATAGTGATATTTGATCATTCCTTTCCAAACACTTTACTGCCCCACAATATCTGTTCCTTTTGATACTTAAACTCCTTTTTTCATTTCCACTAAATTATAGCTTGATACATTGTGTTTCGTTTAGAGAAAGAAAGGCTGAGAGATGAACCATGAACGCTTACTTATAATATTAAACGCTGGACAAAATGGAAAATATGAATGGATGAGCACTAAAGTAAAGAATAAGAAAGAACACTGGGAACCGTAATTGAAATGCACCCACCACCCCCACATTTAACAAAAAATGCTTAAGCTGCCAAGTGAAATCCACATCACTATTAAGGTTAGGCTGCCTTTACCCAGATCTTCATGGCAAACTTGGGCTCCAAATTAGAAGCATAATTAGAGTATATCTACACCTTTTCCTAGCCTCTTTCCCAGCATGCATACGCCATTGCAAATATACGACGGACGGCTTAGAGTAAGCCTCCAAAACCGTATCTGCCTCCCACTAGTTCTTCGAGGGAGAATGTGTGTGGAAAAGCCACTGGTGTCGTGTAGTTTGGAAACTTAGATTTAGTAGGACAGACGTCTACTTGCTTGTACTTTGATGTAAAAGTTCACAGGAAAGAGATTAAGAATAATTTCAAGGCAATCGGTACCGTGATAAACATATATACCACCCTCTGAGGGTTAAACTTCTACCTATCGAGAATCGATCCTGATATATGTGAAAAATGGCCATCTTATGAAGGAACTGAAATGGCACTGACCATCTTTTCACTTCCCGCTCAAACATACTCTACCAACTGCGTGTTTCTTGGGTTTAGCTATACGACAAATTCTAAGTGAAGAGAACAGAAGGAAAACAATATGTATTATTTCATAAGCCGTTTGAGAAGTGCGTGCATGTGACTAGTTGTAGAATGAAATAATAAATAACAGCACAATCTTCTCAAGCAAATATTGGTGCATACTTGTAGGCTCACTGTTAACTAAATGGGCTAAAAGTCTGAAAGTATATCGTTTAGCTCCAATGAATTTTATTATTATTGCATAAATCATATTCATACAGAAAATATATCGCTTTCCGTGCGCAATAATCTACTCGACCACTGCAATTTTATTCAAATCAACTGTCATAACTGCTTGTTATTCAACACGCAAGCACACGTAAGCAATTCAGAAGACTAGAGTAAAAATTATAAAAAAATTCCACCGAAAATTTGCCTACCATTTTAACTATTGCCCAGTGCAATTGCCGCATGCATAATGCTGATCCATGTTGCAAGCAGCTAAGTGTTGCTGCTGCAAAATTTTCGCACATTTGAATTGACTAAAAACCAGTTGAACAGGCTACTAGCAGCTAGCAGTCATACATCCAGCAGCCCAGCAACCAAGCGGCCAACTGACTAACCGAAAAACAATAGGGAGTGGCAGAGTAGCGAAACCCAGCAACAACAACAGCCATGACTAAGACTACCATAAATGCAGGGCATAACTAGACAATGAAAATGCCATTGCATTTACACGCATTGTTGTTGTTGATGTTGTTGTATATACTAGCAACACATTACATCCGGCTGAAATATTTCAACGGCGAAGCTGAAAAGCAGAAAATGGCAGTGAAAAGTGTTTCCGAAACCCATAAAATCGGCATGAAATTTCATAGGCGCCAACAAAAGCAAAAGCAACAACTGTAGTTAAGACAAAAACAAAAGCGCCAGGCAAAATGAAAATAGCAGACTGCCAGTACTGCGGCACAATTGCAGCATGAAAGCGTTGCTTGTTAACAACAGTTAGAAAAATGGATGAAAGCGAACTGCAAACGGTGGTCGAGGCATCATAGCAGGGTTACAGCAAAAGTAGTATGCAAGTGCGTATGTAGGTTTGTTTGTATGGTGTGACTGCATCAGTGATAAGAGCAGCCAAAAGCATCAAGCAGCAGACTTGTGT
>NW_016200913.1:0-2503 GCF_001687245.7 Rhagoletis zephyria | reverse complement strand
CTGAACTGTGTTATATGATATGTTGCTTAGCTATGATGTACATATGTATCTATATATGTAGTTCTTGTGTAAAATATCTATTTCAGGGTTCATAACGTTAAAAATCATCCCTTGGCGTTTTTTACATACATCGTCATGTTTTTTTACTTCCTTGAAGTTCGCCGCATGAAGGGGAGGCTATGTATGCTTTTGAGCCTATTTCACATCTTAACTCATGCAATTTTTTATACTCTCAAAAAAGTTGTGTTCTTCGAAATAGGTAGAAATAGCCAATAAATTCATATTTCCTCATCATCAGTTGCTTATTATTTTTCGAAGCGCTTTTCTTTTCCAGCCAACTGTGTAACCCAATGAATTTCCTAGATACTACTGAGGCTCTCACGTAGATTGTAATAATCCAGGGTTTGTATGCATTAACAATCTGGTTTGATTACGAAAATTGGCAAAATTTTTACTTGGTCTCAGTAAAAAGTGGTATTCCGGGAAATACCAAAGCAGACGAGGGTGTGAGAAAAAAATCTGATACTAAATTAGAGGAATCAATTTAAAGTATAAAATCTGCCTTCCGATACCTAATTTCTCGAGTTGAGGAGATGACTAAAGCCACTAGAAACAGCAGGTACACGTACTTTGCTAGGGCTTTCAAAATATATAGTACGTTCGGTTTCTCGACGGAGTTCTAAAGGACACTGAACCATCAGGTTCAAAACACCAAATAACGATTTCTGTAGAAGTTGCAGAGATGAAGTTATAGAATATATCCATCACTTTCCGCTTAGACAGCTTAGCGAACACTGTATTAGAGGACCTACTAGGATTCACCAAAATATCAGTATGTTTTAGGATGAAGTGCAATTTTATGATAACTGGGACCGTTTTGCTGGATTGTTGCTCTTTCCAGCTGCGATTAGCCACATTTTGACATTACTGAAATAGCTCAAAGGTTTCCACCTTAAGTGGGTTAAACTGACCGGAAGTCCATTTTTTTTAATTAAACATGTATGTTTTTACAACTGATTCGGATTCTGTGAACAAAAATATGCAACTTTTGTTTGAATCCTTTTTCTAGAAAGTGCCTTTTTCAACCTCTAAATGGAAAGAGTCTAGGGTGAGTTAAAGTTTCAACGTCAAACAAAAGTGGCATATTTTTATCCTTATAATCCGAATTTTTAGTAAAAATATGTATATATACTGGAAGTCGGTACAACCACCAAAAGATAGAGCGTCTTCAACTTAGTTAGTCAAGTTTTTGCGGCTTTCAATAAAAACATTTCCCTCAATTTTAGAGGGGGTGGCAGGGTGGTATAGGATACCTTGTTTATGATGCGAAATATAGTTTTTGGTAGATAAATATTTTCGTATACTCTCATAACTCGCTCTTGCATGATCGCGGCTGTAAGCATTTAGGGTTCTTAAAGGATTATCTTATTACCGTTTGGGGAGTACATATGCATGCTCAAGAATGAAATAATAAACAAAAGGCTTTTGACGTTGCATAATTTTAGGCGTAAGCACATAATTTTGCTTACTTTTAGGCACAACTAGTGCACATTTATCTAAAACTTACTCCGTATATGCATTTAACTGTTAATTTGTCGACGTTTCTACCAACTCTGCCATCCTTCTTCAGGTTCCAATGGCCTACTATTTCTGTATTGGTCTGACTTCTGGAGTATTTCGTGGGTTCTCCTCTTTTGCTACATAATTGACCTTGTTATTTTTTAATAAGATTAAATTGGAATTGGCGTAGTGCGATGTATGGCCAAATATGGCCAAAAGATTGCAGAGACGTTGTGCTTTTTATAAAATGGTAAAAGGCGGCGATTAGAGCACTCCTCTTGGTAAGTTTCCGCTGATATAGTGCCTTTCATGAAAAATTAGGCACTATTGAGACCACAAACAGTTATAGCCTCCCATATTGGTATCTTCGCACCAAATTTTTTCACTCCAAAACATTTCAGTTGTCTTTTACTTTTTTTGGTTTTTTATGTTTATTGTAAGTTTTCATATTACGCCTTTTCTTAACTCTTTGTATCAAGGACGCACTTTTTTTTGCTTTTTTTGGCGAATCGCTCACAGACGTAGATTTATTTTTTGGCTTATTAAAGCCAGTAATCTTTATTCAAGATTCGGGTCCCTTGCACACTTTCTTCTCCCACTTTTTGGTCTGACTTTGCTGAAAGCAGTATCACCAAACTTGTTAACGACGTTTTTGACACTATTTACGCTGACTCTTTACCTTTTGGATANAATAAATTGGAAAGTGTGCAGTTTCTTTTCGGTACAGCCTTTATTGTTATGTATGTAAATGCGCAATGTCGGCTATTTAAATATAAAAATGCAACCCTGATTTTAAATAAGAATTCACAATTTTTTAATTATGGTGATTTCGTTTCTACCGAAAAATGTCGCCTTTTGCTTGCCCCTTTCTCTCTTCGTGCTTGGTTCTAAATAAAAGGCAAAGGGTGAGAAAATTTTGTGTTCGTTTCTTAAAATTTCACAC
>NW_016200912.1:0-2503 GCF_001687245.7 Rhagoletis zephyria | reverse complement strand
TCGATTTTTGAACGAAAAAAATTTTATAGGAAATATAAAATTTTGGCCTCCAGTATCCACATTTATACTGACCGGAAAAAATAAGTATCCCGCAAAAATTCGTCTAAAAATGTATCCAATTGGATCTATTTAGATCCAAACGGCATCCCTGGNATCCACATTTATACTGACCGGAAAAAATAAGTATCCCGCAAAAATTCGTCTAAAAATGTATCCAATTGGATCTATTTAGATCCAAACGGCATCCCTGGTTGGCAGTAATTAATGCCCAATTGTACCCGATTGAGAGTAATCTCGGAATACTCTCTTTAGAGATTAGTCGCACAATTTTTTGCAGGGAAAGCATCGCTTAGCCATATACTCGGCTTCATACGAAAATATTTGTACATACGTACATTTTTACATTGCACATATTCTGCACATTTGTACATACGTGCTAGCAAAGAATATCATCACACGAATATTATCTATAACGCGATAATAAGTGAGTTCAAGATATCAGATACACGCAACCCAGTAGGGAAAGCTCCCGAATTGCATTGGTCTAGATAGTGATACATAACCAATACTTTTTCAGTATTTACATAATTATTTATATCACATTAAATATATATACATACGTATATTTCACCACGTATATAATAGTGATAAATGTTTGTGACTTTTTTTCTCTTATTGAAATTTTTCAAATCCATATTCCGCGGCTTTAATTGGGACGCTCCGTTTTCCACGTTTAAAAGTGGTGAACCAAAGATTAAAGCAAATATAACTTCACGTAATTTGCAAGAAACACAAACACCGCCACAAGATCTTATAATTTTTTCTTGATTTTGTGTGGCACAAAGTGCAATTTTTCCGTTTGACAAAAATTTTCTTATTTTTTGCGAACGATATCTGGGTGGTACTCAGCTATTTTTAATTAAATTTTCTATTAATTTATATACGTCTGACCTTCCACGACATTCAATATGCCACTTGGACGTGGACTGTGTCTGTTTCTGAAATGGAGACAAAGTCAAAAGGTGCTTCACAAGAAGCCACCGGCGGTAAGAGGGAACCCTCAACTCGCCCGAAATCTAAAACTTTTGACCCATACGTTCAAAAGTTTATAGCGGAAAGTGACAGTATCATGAGATACTGTGCAAAATTCAGTGATGCACCAATCACTAGATGATTGTTGGGCACGGCTTCAGTCCGCCTACGATTTGGTATTTGAAAAGCCAGATGACAGCCTACCCGAAAACTTTAAGACTTCGGTAGAAGGCAAGTACTTCACTTACCTTGAATTGTATGAGGTGACCAAAGCTAAAATTGCCGATCAACTGTCGTTGATTAGAGCAATCGCCGCACCGAGTCCACCAAACCGCGTGGAACACACCTCGGCAGAGGCAAACATTTTTCTTCAAGTCCCACCTTGTGACACGGAGACATTTTACGGCGGTTACGAAGAATGGCCCGCTTTTCGTGACATGTTCACAGCGGTGTACATAAACCACCCGAAGCTCTCCCGTGCTCAAAAATTGTATCACCTCCGATACAAAACCCAAGCAAAAGCCGGTTCCATCGTCAAGCAATACCCGCTCAGCGATTACAACTTCGAGCTAGCCTGGGAAGCTTTACGGTCACAATACGAAAACAAACGTATCCTGGTTGACAACCAAATTAAAATTTTGATGACTTTGCCGACTATTCAATCCGAGAATAGCGAGCAACTTTAAAGGCTGCAAACATCAATCAACAACTGTCCGTCAGTTCTTAATTCCCAAGACGTCCAGACAAACAGTTGGGATCCCATATTGGTGTACATATGCTCATCCAAATTGCCCGAAACCACACTGTCACTTTGGGAACAATCTCTCTCTTCTCGAAGAGATTTACCCTCATGGTCACAAATGGACGATTTTCTTACTTCAAGATACGAAGTAGTCGAAAGACTTAACCGGCTTCATCCAAGCCAAAATAAACAAAAACCAGTCGCTCATTAAAATGCTGCGCAAAACAGGTCCTTTAACAGGACTCAAACCTTTGTGGCAGAACCTAAGGGGGAAGCAACTTGCTCTCACTGCAAGTCCCCTCATCCCCTTAGAGCCTGACCACAATTTAAGCGAATTTCGGTACCAAACCGAGTACAATTCGCAAACCAAACCAAGCTGTGCAAAAACTGCCTTGGTAATACCCATAGCACTAATGAGTGTCCGAGCAAGTGGTCATGTACACATTGCCAACAACAGCATCACTCCCTGCTGCACATGAATCCCAAACCACAATCTCGACACTCCAGTGCGCGAGCGAATGAAACCGCCGCACAACACACTACTGCCCAGTCGACCCCTCCCGCTCGACCCGCGCAGTCAAGCTCCATTTCCAGCGAGCAACCGTGCTGTTCCAAACAAGCACAAATACAATCATTGCACACCGACAATGATAGCAAAATTCTTCTTCCAACTGACATGATCGCAGTTGAACACGAGGGGGAATTGTTTCAACTTAGAGCCTTGATTGA
>NW_016200911.1:0-2503 GCF_001687245.7 Rhagoletis zephyria | reverse complement strand
ACTATTGAATACCTAAGTTGTGATACGCCAGGTTAGGACTAGAAGGCCTGGCATATTCCAAATTCTAAATATCATTTTTTATATGGTTGTCCCACACTTGAACGGAGAGTCCGATGAAGCTAACTATAGGTATATTTTTGACTCTCCAACCACTGCAGTGTATATCAATGGGGAGTGTTGTCCATTCAGGAAATAGTACGGAGCCTTGATCAAAGACAAAGAATTCTGGCTAAGATAGTAAAGAGTCTTTCGTAAAACAAATGAGAGACAGATGGTAAGATAGTTCGAAAAAAAGCTCTCTCAATCACCACTCGTGTTGAAAAGCTATATTGAGAGAAAGCACTTTTATATTATCTAACTCGTGTGGCTCCAACAGTCGCAATGGCCGAGTAAGCAAAGCACGGTCGAGTCGGTCGGATTTTTTTTTTCTTTTTTTAAATAATTAATATTTTTCTTTAAATTTTTAAATTTTATCGTTTTGAAAAGAAAAATATATATTTTTAGTTTTATTTTATAAGTAGAAACTTATTGTGTTTATATATTCTTTTTCATCTAATTTGTTTTTTCTTTTGTTGATTTCATTTTCCTTTAATTTTTTTATGCTATTGTTTTAACAACAAAAATATATCTATTCATGTTTTTCTTTTCATTTTATTTTTAAGTAGTATTTTCTTCTTTTTTGATTTACTTTTTTTCTAATTCAATTGTAAGATTAAATATTAAAAAAGCTATTTTTTATCTCATTTAAGTTTTAAATAAATTTTTAATTATTTTTGCTCTAAATTTTTAATTATTTTTGCTTTGATTTATTTTTTTATGTAATTTTCTTTATTTATTAGTTTTTATTGTTTTAAAAGGAAAAATATATAGGTATATTTGGTTAATTTAATTTTCAAAAAATTTATTGCTAAAGGCGAACACCATAGCGCTCAGACCAGCTCGTTAGCAGATCTTTCATTTAGTCATACAGTAAAGACCTTTCAAGACAGTTTGCCAGAATCGCCTTGTAAATTTGTGGAAACCGTATGTGGGTTTTCAGGTTGCAAGGGCAATAAACCCGCACTTAACTTCACAACACTTCTTGTACTGCCTACTGATAAACAAAGGAAAAAGGTTAACGTTCTGGAAATAAAATTGCAATACTTAGCTTCCAGAGAAAAAGATTTATAGTAAACAAGTTATCGGCTATCAGTGTAAGTGTAAATAAAAAAGTAAACAAGTGATACAAATTTTATAAAAAAAGGAACAGTCCAGCGCCTTCGTCTTGGTCTGCAGGCTGTATCGGAGATACACCCGCTAAATTTAAACGTAGAATCCGTGGTATGGTTAAGAGCATATCCAAATCAAAAACGAAAGCGCAAACTAAGAAAAAAATATCGATAACAAAAGCGATAATAAAATCGATAACAAAATCGATAAAAATATCGATAACAAAATCGTTAACTAAATCGATTACAAAATCGATAAAAAATCGATTACAAAATCTATCGAAAAATCGATTACAAAATCGATAACAAAATCGATTCCAAAGTCAATAACAAAATTGATAACAAAATCTATCAAAAAATCCATTACAAAATCGGTAATAAATTCGATAAAAAAATCGATAAAACTATCGATAACAAAAGCGATGGCAATATCGATAGCAAAATCGGTAAAATAACCGATAAAAATACCGACAACAAAAGCGATAACAATATCTATAGAAAAATCGATAAAAATATTGATGACAAAAGCGACAAAAATATCGATAACAAAAGCGATAACAATATCGATAGCAAAATTGTTAAAACAATCAAGAAAAATATCGATAACAAAACCGATAAATAATCAATAATAAAATCAATAACAGAATCGATTACAAAATCGATAACAAAATCGATCAAAATATCGATCATTATATCGATAAGTTCCGAAAATATCGATAGCAAAATCAATAACAACATCGATACAAATTTCGATAACAAAATCGGTGAAAATATCGGTAACAAAACCGATAAAAATATCGATGGCAAAATCGATTAAAATATCGGCAACAAAATCTATAAAAATATCGATAACAAAATCGATAGCAAAATCGATAACAAAATCGAAAAAAATATCGATAACAAAACCAAACAGATCCACATTAACTGAAACTTTCATATGTACGTATATATGCATTTACATATGTACATACGCTGCGATCAAAAGCCGCATTACATACGCATACATACTTTTTGTCTCCTTCCCACACTTCCAACATATGCACGTGTTTGCAAAATGATGACGAGGTGATTGTGTATGGAAAATCATTTATGCCCATATATTTGAATAAAATAAACATATATAGAAGATATCAACCAATACTTCCCATATACCAAACGAAAGGAAAACTCTTCAATTTTTGATTAAAGAAAACAAAAACAAAATCATTCGAGCGGTTTTCGAGCATTTTGGTAATGAAAAAAATTTGCAAATTTTTTCAACAATTTTTTGCCTTAAAATGCTCAATATTTGTTAA
>NW_016200910.1:0-2503 GCF_001687245.7 Rhagoletis zephyria | reverse complement strand
CGAGTTCGCAATTGTGTTGCTGTTATCTGTTGCAGTTGGTTGTATGGTGGAAGGCGAAGGATGAGAGATAAAAGGGAAGAAAAAATGGAAGAGAAATAGAGTTTGGTTGCTTCCTTATTATTATTATTTAAAAAATCAGTATAAAACGTGTTGTATATTGACAAATTGATAATCTTTTACATATTTATTTTATTTTTCAAAATGTATTTTGTTGCTAAAGTGGCATTAGTGATTGTTGAGAAGTGTAGAAAGTGAAGCAAAATTATGAAATTTTTGTTTTTAGTTTTTTTTTGCCGCCACTTTTGGTGGCTGCCACATCGACGCAGAGTCTTCGCATGAAGTTTTTGATCCAAGTTGGGTGCATGCATGTGCCGCTATTCTAAATTCTTATTATATTATTTTTACCGCAAAACATTTGTTAACATTTTGTACGCACATTTAAGCTGTAGTGGCCCATGTTCTTGTTTGTGTTGTCGTCATGTTGCAATGCCAGGCGACAAATTCGTCTCGATCCACTCAGCACATTGCCTTGTGGAAACAATGAACTTCTTTGTCTATTTTTAAAACCCAAAGAAAATTTGCATGCCGCATATGTACAACAAAAATCGACCCAGTAGGAAATTCAAGAATTTGTTTTTGGTTTTTAAATTAAATGTTTTTCGGAAGATTTGTTTTAGTTGGGGTAGAAAATCATCGTTTTTATTTTCAGACAGCTGAAATTGATCCAGTGGAAGTTGAAATAATTTTCACTTATATTTTAAATGATTGGTTTAGCTTTTCTCTTTTATTTAGGGCAGAAAATAATCGGAAATATTTTCGGACAGTCAAAATCTAGCCAGTAGGAAATCTAAGTTTTTTTTTTGAGTTTTCGACAAAATCAATCCCGCAGGGATTTCATAAAAAAATATTTTTTAATTAAGAATTTTTCAGCTTCTATTTTAATCAGGAATAGAAAATAGCCGTCATTTTAATTTTGGACAACCGATCGGCCTTGTAGGAAATTAAAAAACATTTTTTTATTTAAATATTTTTTAGCTGTTATATTTTAAACATATTCAGAAAATAATCTATATTTTTTCAGACAACGGAAATCGCCCCAGTAAGAAATGATGTAGAAGAAAATTTTTTTTTAAATATGTATACAAATTAAGAATATGCTTCATTTTAATCAGTGACACAAAATAAGCGGTTTTTGTGGGACAGCGAAGGCCAACCCTGTAGGGATTTAATAGGAAAACATTTTTCGTGCAACGGAATCGGCTTCGTAGGAAATTAAAATAAACATTTTTTATATGAGGATTTTTTATCTATTTTTCGAAAATGTTTGAAAATGAAATCTAGCTTTAATTTCCTTCTTAGTAGGAAATTTAGAGAAAAATATATACTTTGAAGAATTTTTTCCTATTTTTTTGATAAGTTCAGAAATTAATTTAGTGGAGGAAAAATTTAGCATCTTTTCTTTTAAGAAGGAAGTTCAAAAAAAAATTTATTTAACGATTTTCTTGTAACTTTGATAAAAAATTATGAAAAATAGCTTCTCTTTTAATTGTATTAGGAACTTTTATAGAATACACAATATTTTAATCCAATATTTTTGTTTTTAATTTTTTTTTGGGGAGTAGGAAATTTATAGAAAATTATTGAAAAAACTAGGTTTGCTTTTCTTTTTAAGCAAGAAATTTATAGATAAACTTATCGAGGGCCTATATTCAATACCCTCTATCAGCATTTTTCACAAAAATGAGGTTCTGATATAAAAATCCTTGTTTAGATAACGCTTGACAAAAGAATTTACAGAATTAAGAATTGCAAAGTCATAATTAACATAAGTGGTGACAGATAAGCCCCAGATGGGTTGTAACATCACAAAGTAGTTTTTGTGAAAATTGCAGAAAGAGGGTATTGTATATAAGCTCCTTTTAACCAAGAAAAGAAAAAAAATAGTATTTTGATCTTTTCGGTTGCAAAAGTTTTATTCATAAAATTGTTAAAAGATTGCCAATCGTACTTGCTTTGCGTTTTTAACCATTCGCGTTCTTTTTTGTAGTTTTATTTTTTTTTTTTTAGATTTTGTTCGATATTTTATGACTCTATATTGAAAATAATGGTTATTTTTATTTTGCTGAAAAATATTTTGGAACTATATTGTTTTTATTGTATTTTAATTCACAAGAAATTGGAAACGATCGCTACGGTCATAGTTATAGCTTTCGATTTTGTTATTGATATTTTCATCGTTATCATTTAACTTTATTATACACTTTAGTTACCGTGTCACTTGCAACTACCTACCACGCCGTTATATTATTTACAGAAGAAAGCTTTCCAAATAAAATCAGCAGCAGGAAATTAATAGCGCTTCATAAAAAAATATTCCCTTAATCCGGGATAGAAAATGGTCGTTATTTGAATTTTTTTCGGTTGCGAAAATTTTATTCTTACAACTTTTTTTCCAAAATCCCTGCAGAATCATTATTAAATTTTTTTGTTGGATTTTTTATTT
>NW_016200909.1:0-2503 GCF_001687245.7 Rhagoletis zephyria | reverse complement strand
CAAGACCAGAGCGCAACCCACCTTGCAAGAGCGCTACATACCGACGCGGTCAGAACACCGCTTATAGACGTTAGCAGCGCGCGACTCAGCGGCGTCAGCAGAGCGCTGCCCACCAGTACCAAAGTCACGCCACTACAGCCTAACGGGCTCATAAAGGGACAAGGAGCCGTTACCCAGTCACTGCAAGTGACGCTACCGAATGTTTCAAATTGTTATTTGTTATATGTTCTTTTATAGAAATTAAGGAAAATTAAATAATAAATTACGATTTACCAGAGCCCCGAAACTACAAATTTATTGTAACGAACCCTGGACACGGCGAGTATACCCCAGCATTTTAGAAGAAGCATCGGGGCAAGTTAAACGCTTCGTTACAATTGGCGCCCGAGCAGGGACCCTTGGTAGATCGTACGCGTGCAAAGGAAAAATTATTATATGTTTGATACGAGTAAAATGACGGAATCGGCGAACACTTTGTTGCTGGATAATGCTTGCAAGGAGCATCTGGTGTCTATCGCGCTTATCATGGACCAGGTACGGAAGTGGTCAGTAACTTACGACGGTGGACGAGACCCGCTAGACTTCGTGGAACGCTTAGAGGAGCTGGCCGAGATATACACGTTTAATCTAGACCTACTCCCAAGAATCATGCCCGAGCTACTACGTGACAAAGCCCTCCAATGGTACCGTAACAACAACGAGCACTGGAAGAGCTGGGACCCTTTCAAGCAAGATTTTCTAAGCTTCTTCCTACCGGCCCGGTACTTCGAGCGCCTAGAGGATGACATACGGCAGCAAAGACAGCACACACGGCAAAAGTACAAGGACTACGTGCTCGCGATACAGAGCTTGATGCGCCGCGCCAGATACAGCAGGGAACAACAATTGGAAAGGATCTTTCGGAACAGTCACCCCGATTATTTATTATACATTCGACGACGAGACTTTAATACCCTGACGACACTCCTCACACTCANTACGGCAGCAAAGACAGCACACACGGCAAAAGTACAAGGACTACGTGCTCGCGATACAGAGCTTGATGCGCCGTGCCAGATACAGCAGGGAACAACAATTGGAAAGGATCTTTCGGAACAGTCACCCCGATTATTTATTATACATTCGACGACAAGACTTTAATACCCTGGCGACACTCCTCACACTCGCTGAAGAATACGAGGGCATTCTCGAAAACCAACGCCGAACGCCGGAAGCGCCCCGACGTGAAGTCGCGAGTCACGTTGTAGGAGATAACCCTGAAGCGCCGCCTACACGGTCGGGCAGATCACCTCATCAACATCCATCGGAGCGTTCGGCCCAACGGCATCCAGTTCCACCGCACAAGGCAGCGATGAACCTACAGTGCCATCAACCACCAACGACCCGGTCTAACCCAAGTAACGTATGCAGAAGGTGTGGTCAAGAAGGACATTACGCTAGGAGATGCCGCAACGCGCGAAAGCTATTTTGCTGGAAATGCGGCCGAGCCGATGTGCGGACAGTAGAGTGCTGTCACCATCGCCAGGGGTACGACCGGACAGCTCCACCCAGGACAAAACGCGGTGAATTCGCAAAACCCAGGGCCGAAAACCCAGCGACCATGCGCCAGGAACATGGCCGGATCTACGCCCCAATACAACTTGGAGGGCAATTGGCGGAGGCCGTCATCGACACAGGCGCCTCGAAAAGTTTCGTGTCAGCCAACTTAGCGGAACGCATGATAAGCTCTGGGAACGGGGAGAAGATAACCGTGGATATCGAGGTATTCATGGCCAATGGCACCATCAGCAGGATATTTGCAGCCGTAAGAGCTGAAGTTCGCATCGGAGAATCAAACCACCACGCAGTACTGAATGTCATGCCCGGCGCAGTTGATGATGTCATACTTGGCCTTCACGCGCTAGGCAGCATTGAAACGACGGTTTCCTGTGGCGGCCACCATATCGTTTTAACCAAAATACCTACACAGCATACCGTAGCGCGCATCACAGAGGGTAGCGGACCACCGGTAACACCCAGAAGTAGCTCACCGAACGGCGCGAAAAGTAAAAGTCTTAGGAAAATCAAGCACAAGCAACCGCCAGACGCATACTTACCGCTTGTACGGCCTCCACGCGCGCAATCAACGCACTCTGCCGCCGCATGCCGTGCTGCAGCCATACGTGTGGTCAACGCATACACCGCAGTCGACGCGACACGCGCTGCCACGGCACACGCCGTCTCCGTTCACGGGACTAACGCGCAAGCAAGGCAACAAGCATCCGTAGCCCATACAGANTGTGGTCAACGCATACACCGCAGTCGACGCGACACGCGCTGCCACGGCACACGCCGTCTCCGTTCACGGGACTAACGCGCAAGCAAGGCAACAAGCATCCGTAGCCCATACAGAAGCCATCTCACGCGCCTCCGGCTACCGCACCAGTTTCCGCCGCGCACGCCATCGTCAGAACCACGCGCGCCCCGACGGCGCATACGGCTACCACACCGGTAGTCGCCGCAC
>NW_016200908.1:0-2503 GCF_001687245.7 Rhagoletis zephyria | reverse complement strand
TATAATTAAAAATATCTCAGATTAAACCGATAACTTTTCGGTGTCCAACCTAGTAATATCGATTTTACTTGCGAAGAAGAGGAGGAATGTCAATTTAAAAGTAAACAAAAATTTACGCTAGCAGGGAAAAGAGGTTTGTAAAGGTATTTTTAATAAAATACTAAGTTAAAATATATTTAAATAGCATAATATGTGTAGCAGAAAAAGTAACCATGGTGGCACAGAGAAGCCTCATTTTTCCTCGAGTTTTGAGAAGAACAACCACTACCAATTTGACGGCTAACGAGCTTTGCTTGAGATTATATTTATATGTAAACGTACTTTTATGCTTCGGCGCACGCATAAATACATACATACGTTGGAAAGCCTGAGGAGGCTGAGTGAAGATTTAATCTTGTCATAGCCGCAAAGAGTTGTCGGCCTTGAGGAGTGATGAGGTGAGATCCCGATTGTGGGTGTTTTGCGTTGTAGTCTCCTCCAGCTAAAACCCTGCTTCCTAGAGTTTTGAAGAATTTAACATAATTTTCTGACTTGATCGCATGCTTGGGTGGGCTATATACTGTTGAGATTGTTATTTGGTCTTTCAAGGCCTCGATAACTATATTAGTAGCTTGTATAGCATCCGTGCAGAATTAGTTAATATTAAAGTCTTTAATATTGTTTTTTATTAATACAGCTGAGCCAGCATATGCTTTGTTGTCGGGATACATTGTATGATAGAGTTTGTAATTCGGTATTTGAAAATACCTTTTTCCGGTGAAATGGGTTTCGGATATTAGGAGAATATCTATATTATGAGACCTGAGTCTTACCCACGAATATTCATGGAATTGTAGGGCTGCTGGACTTCGTCGTAAGGGTGAGGAGAAGATTCATCATATTTGTGATTTGTTGCATGACTTGCTTGAGAAGCATTAGCATTTCGCTTGAGTCATCAGGGGTGTTTTCTTTTGATTGAGGGATTGAGATACTTGGACTCGGATCTTGTGCGCTTTTCAACATTTGGGAGTAAGAAAGTAAATTTTGAGGCGGTTGCGAGACTCGATTGGGTGAAAGCGGAGCTGATTGCTGCTGGCTGACACTTTTGGGATTGCCGTCCTCCGTTCTTCTTAATGGCGGGTATTTAAGTTTCTGCAGATTTTTGTACAGCATGCAGCCTTTATAGTTTGCTGGGTGATTTCCTTCGCATAGGAGCAATCTGCGGGGCCACCGCATTTATTACATACCGGTCTTCTGCGGCAGTATGATTTTGCGTTTGATTTCGTATATTTCCTTATTATTAGGATTAGCTTTTAGCTCTACAATGAACATTGGTAGCGGTTTTTTCGTATTTCCGTGTTTAATATTGTAAATGTCAAGAAGGATATGGCCCAAATTTTGTAGGGCTTCAGCGATTTCTTCGGTGCCAATAGAGGAGTGCATATTTCTGAGTGTTTAGGCCCATACCTAAATATGCTGCACCACCCTAATGTGCGTTAAATAATTTTGTATCTGAGTGCACACACACATATATAAGATACGGCTAACATTCCAGCCGTTAACAATATGCCCCGCCGTACGGTAACTGAGTTGAGGGGAAACTCAACGAAGGTTACTGTTCGGCGGGCTCAAACCCTTTTTCGTTTGTTGACATTCCGTCACTTCCTAGAAGACCAGCATAGCGACTGCCAGCCACCACACCACGTCAGCAAGGTAATCTCATCAAGCTATTGGCAAAATCTATATTTAAATTCACTCTGTTTTATTAAACATTTTTTCTCAACAATTAAAGCAAACATTTGTTATTATTGTTAACCATTATTTATTTATATNGCAAGGTAATCTCATCAAGCTATTGGCAAAATCTATATTTAAATTCACTCTGTTTTATTAAACATTTTTTCTCAACAATTAAAGCAAACATTTGTTATTATTGTTAACCATTAAACACTAATACGCTGTTGTTTTTTTCCACTTATTTTCTTTACGTGCGAGCGCCTTAACAATTCCAAGACGCCGGCGCGTAAATATTGGTCCTTCGAAAACCGAGAAATTAACCTCAGAGTACTCCACAGCGCCAAAAAATACAGTCCACACGCACCACTGCCGCTTGATCGCCACATTACCACAATTTGCAACAGGATCATCTGCCAGTTGAAGGCTTTTTTTATTATTGATACACCGCAAAAGGACGTAGGATACACTGCCACTTGATCGCTACATTTGCCACAGCAACAGTTCCAGCAACTTATTTTATCACAAAAGCAGCACTTCCATTTACAAAGGTACGTGGTTTTGATTTCACACCTCAGTGCACTTTCAAACATTATTTATAAAATCGAGTGTCAAACAAAAATATCGCGGGTGAATTTGTGAGAAAAAGGGTAAAAAAGATTTAATTTGCTTTGAGCTTCATAAAAAATTTGCAAACCGTTCGCTATTAAGATACACCAAAGATACCGCCATTTTGAAGTTATCAGGTGTTGTTGTTGCAAGGTGATTTATTTAAAGCGAAGCACTTGCT
>NW_016200907.1:0-2503 GCF_001687245.7 Rhagoletis zephyria | reverse complement strand
GTGGTAATAAAATGATCGTAGAGGATTTCTCTGTTCGGAGGACGTTTGTCGTTACTGTGCTATCCTGGCTTCTAGAGAGCAACGGAACAATCGAGCATAAAGAAGCTAGTACCGGGAGCCATATAGAGGAAAACTGCAGACTCTCTTAGGTACCGATGTTAAACAAACTACATTTCAAACGATGATTTTGCGCGAGTACCAGATCGAAAGTATATATAGTACATAGGTCACTCTAGAAAAGCCTCATACCAGCAAGCATGTAAAGTAGGAGATGAATATATCAATGCAAATCTTATCGAATCATTTTATATTTAATCATTTCCATCCTGGTAACAAACGCCTAGAATTTTCAGCAAACTTTTTCAATTATCTTCAGCTCAACCATCAAGCGGTTTTCGATAGTCCGAAAAGAATCTCTTCTCTTACCCGTGCTTCTCTTACCTTTAACATTTTTGTTGAGCTTAAGGCCATTTTCAATAAAAACTTTTGTGAAAAACAACAACAATGGAACTTTAACTCGCAACTACGACCACAAAGAGTACTAAACTATCGCTCCACAGACGCTATTGTGCCTGAAAAAAGTACTCAAAATAAAAAGAAACTATCGATTAGACATAAATCCGCAGTGGGAATGGATCGCCCAATCTCTTCGTAGCGCTACGATCGGCAATTGTCACCAACACTGGAATAGCTCGTATGACGAAAAGTGCCGTTCAGCTGCGGCCACTCTGAAGTCAACTGCTACGCGCGCGACAATTGAGTTGATACCGTGAAAAGAGGTGAAAAGAGAGACGTACACTAAAAAGAAGAAAAGAGAGGCAGAAAGCGTGAGTGGGAGTAACTTGAGATATCCTGAGTTGCCAGCAGGCAGGAATGCGGATAAAAATGTTGTCATAAAATAAGGCAGCATTAAAATGGTTTCAAGACCAAAGCTGATTATTACAGATATGAAGAGGAAAATCTGATAACAGACGTTCAGATTGCGCTTGAGATATGGATCGAACAATCCGCCACTAAATAGTTGCGCCCTGGTTGAAAAAAGAAGAGTGCCTAAATGACCGCATGGCTGAGTTATACTGTTTTCCATATATCAAGACCTCTTCAATTACAACATTTTTCCGCCTATTATAAGTTACTGTGGTGCGGTAGGCAAAAATATAGCAATGAAAATACCTACACTTACCTCGCACTTCATCTTTAATACGTTTGTATAAGATGTTTAGATCTGCCATTGGGCATAATCTCATTGCACTTACAGCGTTTCTTAGCCGCATAAACCAGCTTCTGTTCCCATCTGCAGCCTATCATTCTTCTGATTGTATATAGGGCCATCGATGCTTTCCTTGCTCGCTCCGCAATGTCCAACCTACCNAAGAGTGCCTAAATGACCGCATGGCTGAGTTATACTGTTTTCCATATATCAAGACCTCTTCAATTACAACATTTTTCCGCCTATTATAAGTTACTGTGGTGCGGTAGGCAAAAATATAGCAATGAAAATACCTACACTTACCTCGCACTTCATCTTTAATACGTTTGTATAAGATGTTTAGATCTGCCATTGGGCATAATCTCATTGCACTTACAGCGTTTCTTAGCCGCATAAACCAGTATATAATCCTCAGCTTCTGTTCCCATCTGCAGCCTATCATTCTTCTGATTGTATATAGGGCCATCGATGCTTTCCTTGCTCGCTCCGCAATGTCCAACCTACAAATAAGTTGGAGATCCAGAACAACTCCAAGATATTTGCGCTGTAGGAGAGATGCAGTTATGTACCGTTACCTCCAAGTTTATTGCAATTTGGTTATTTTGTCTCATTTGTAAAGAGCATCGGGTCCATTTTGCTAACGACCAGAGTAAATTTAATCCATGCAGGTATGGCTACATTTCAGGCATAAGCCACCAATTTAATGCTCTTGGAATCTAGCTTTACCAATACCTCATTCAAGACGCCTTAGCAGCGGTGCTACGATGAGTTTTCAGTTTTAACAAATCATTTTTTCCTAACATAAAACTTTCGTTAGAATACACAAAATATAATGTGGTCCATAAGTTATCAGTTTCTGATTTAAATACTATTCTTCATCGTATTTTATGGTTCAAAACTGAAGGAATAAAAAATATAATCACAAATCGAGATACACATATATATATATTGATAACACTGGTCTACAAGGGTTTTGCGAATAAGACGGGACCTGGTGTTTCCGAACGGATTTTTCGTGCTGAACACGAATCTGGGGTCCAAAACTTCCCATCACGTCACGTTTTCGAGAAAAAAGGGGTTGAAACCCCTAAAAACAGCGTTTTTGGCCATTTTTGAAAAATTGTAGAGCTGAACCCTGACGTGCTACAAACTTTGTATATGTCAGAAATTAAAGGCTAAATCGTGCCCTTTCGAATGAGCCCTATGCCGAATTAATCGCATGCACCCTTAGATCAGGGGGTGTATTTGTGTCTAGGAGTCCAATTTTTATATCCACCATATTCGACCCGTCAT
>NW_016200906.1:0-2503 GCF_001687245.7 Rhagoletis zephyria | reverse complement strand
TGATTGGGCATATAATAGGAGATCACAATAATAATAATCATAATCTTCAAAATATTATCTAAAAACCTGAAGAAGCTCATATAATTTAGCTAAAAAGTTTATGGAAAATGTGTGTATGTTAAGTAGATGTATATCTCACTAAGGTAGAATCTTAGACATTTAAAGTCGGAAAACCTCAACGCAGGCACATTATTTTTACACGCAATATACGTAGTATGCTATGGCGGCCCCAAATTAAATTGCTTATGATTAAAAGTTAACTATTCTTGAGTAGTATATCAGGGTGTCGTCAGCGCAAAGATGGGCAGAGGTATTTTGACAGCAATGGACAATGTCATTAACAATTTTTTTTTAAAGTATCGTACCCACGTAGTTTTTAAACTCGGCAAATGCATCCACCCTTTTAGCACCAGTGCCGAGCTCAAAACAGCACGCCAGTCATTTCTCTCTGTGCTAACTGGCGCCAATTGGAAATATTCTATTCCCTTTCAATATAATTAGATATCATCAGCCTCGCTACCTTTTTCAATAATTAAACTTTGTTCAATCTTCTCGAGCACATACATAATATTGCTCTCCTCAAATATAAAACAACTTCCAGATAGCTCTTTGTTAGTGCCATTAGGCTGTGGAATTCCTTACCATTATCAATTAAATGTATTAAATCAAGTAGATGCTTCAAAATGGCAGTTACAAATCTATTTATGTAGTAATCTTTCATCTCTCTCTCTTTACGTCTTCTATAGTATAAGAATAACTTCTATATATATATATAAATGTGAATGTCTGTTTGTTTACCTACCTACCTTATAACTTTTGAACCGCGGCACGGAATCGCACGAAACTTTGCACACTTATTTGTTTTTACACCGGGAAGGTTGTAGATATGGCTTTATTTGCAACTACATAGTAAATTTTGAAAGGGCCGTAGCACCTCCGATAGGCCTGAAATTTTTAATCAGCTATAACTTGGGAACCATAAGTCAAAAGAACTTGGAGTACGAAGACATGTCTATGGTAAGTGCTTATAGTAAGGTTTATATAAATGAGTTCATAGGAAGAGGCGTGGCACATCCCATAGGCGTGGAATTTTTTATCAGCTATAACTTCGGAAGCATAAGTCACATAAATTTGAAATTTGGTATGCAAACATACATATCTACCAACGTTATTGTTGCATTTCATTCCATAACAAACAAGCTATAAAACTGTCCTACCATATTCGGCTACCACGCGAGCAGAGCCGCGGGTTCGGGCTAGTTACCTACATATATATGTATGTGCTAATGCTAGCTTAAGTTTAGTATACCCAACCTTTGTTGGAAATAAAGCAAAGCTCAGATATTGGTATTATTTCCCATTTAAAAGTGAAATAAAGTAAATTTTGCGTCATTTCCATTACGTTATGTACATATTTTCTTTCCATTTAAGTTTTCTTCTATTGGCACGTGTTGCGATGTATTTAGCACACCTGCTGGTACCGTGTTGTTGTTTAGAATTTTTTTTCTTCTCAATGTCATCAGCTGTTATTACTCATGTTGCTTCTGCGCTTCTTTTTAATCCCTTTAGTTGATGACAGCCAATTGAGAATACGCTGCTGTCCGCCATCATATGATTTCGGCACAGTCTACTTGTACTACATGTGCATAGCAGTAGTTGCTTCCTCCGACACCACCCATTGATTAAAGCGATTCTCCACAGGTTGGGTACAACTAGGTCTCCTTTAAGTGAAAAACAAATGTCCAATGGATAACAACTGCAGTATATGTTGTGCTAAATTGTGCCTTATTGCATTTGTCTTGCTTTTTTTTAAGTGTTTACACTATTTGGAATAGTTCCTGTTTTTGTGGCAGCGGAGTGTGCACACATTGCTAGTGTTGGCATCTGCAGACGCTTTGTGTGTTTCATCTGTCCTCGCTTTGCCTCATCTTCGTTGGTATCCTGTTTTTCCACAGCATTTACTTTGGATTGCATTGTTGTTGTTTGGCAATTTTATCGCTAGCAATTGTTGCTAGCGACAAGTGAAAAATGTTGTCGACACAAATAACATCAACAACACTTACTCACACAGTTACTNCCTGCCGAACGTCCCTTACTTTTACAAAGGCATGGCCGCCTTATGTAAGTAGGAATTTAGAATGTACATTTGGTATCAGACATACTTCTGAGCCGCTTTACAAAGTAAGTTACGTGTAATGCAGAGCAGTCGCTCGGAGTAGTTCGGTGCTTGGAAATAACTTCGGCTGCACGTTATTTTGCAACTGACAACGTAATGTGTCTTCGGATGTGTTCATTTTGCCCTTTACTAGTAGATGACATTGGCCATGATGACAATTTTGGTACTAAGAACTGAAAGAAAACATGGCTTACCTCGCAAGGTGCTTACCTATTTTCCCAGTGGGATATAATTCCATACGTATATGTACGCACACTCATTCATATGTAAATATATACTAAGAAATAGATTTACATAACTTTGTGTAGTTAAAAGTAAATCCTTTGT
>NW_016200905.1:0-2503 GCF_001687245.7 Rhagoletis zephyria | reverse complement strand
CTCTTTGAAATTGATCTTCGAACCATATGTGAAAATTTATTACTTGAAGTTGCACTGGAATTCCTTGTCTGGTTTTAAGCCCAATTTTTTTTATTTATATATGGGCAAATCCGAAAATCAACTAAAAACTAAAAATATGCATTCATAAGAAATTCCCGCATTTTTGCATCAAAAATCGATGGGCCTTTAGTTTCCTAGAAGAAGTGAGAGCTACCTCCGGAAGTGCCTCTTGTCACATATCTCGAAACTTGGTTCTCACTTATGCCTTAGATAAATTTAGACTGATATTTTTGAACAAAAAATAACCAGCGAAGCAAAGTTGAAATTCAAATCGGATTTCGGAATAAAACACAAAAAATCCCATAAAGTCACGATAAAATCTCGAAAGGTCCCGAAAAAATTTTGAAGTGTCGAAAGAAACGGAAGTCTTTAAGAACTCCGAAGCGTTCGGAAAAAATGCGAAAGGTCCCGAAAAAAACTGAAAAGTCTTTAAAAGCTCAGATGTTTTTCGAAAAAATCTTAAAGGTCCCGAAAAAAATTGCGAAAGTGGCGAAAACATCTCGAAATGTCTCGAAGAAATTCCGAACGTATTAAAAAAAACTCTGTAGTCCGAACAGACCCTGACAAAATCCTTAGAGGTTGTTAAAAGTCGCCAAAATATCGCAAAATGTTCTAAAGAAATCTTGAACGGCTCCGAAAATATCCGCAAAAGGTCGCGAAAAACCACGAAAAGCTTCGAAAAAACTACGAAGGGGCCTGGAAAAAATGGAGAAGTATTGAAAACATCGCGAAATATTAAAAAGGCCAGAAAAATGCTAAGAAAATTTGGAATCCCAAAAATTTCAAACATTTTCATTTTCTTTTCAGTGCCAAACGATGAGAATGAAAGCTGTAGTTCTTGTTCGAAATATAAAAAGTCAAAAGTCTTGAGCAAATCACATTCCTTGATGACAGAGGATTTTATCTTTGAAAGGGCGGCATGACAATTTTTACTTTATCTCTGTTTGATTAAAAAAAAAAACTTTTTTTACAGTATCTGAAAAAAACATTACAGCGTTTATAAAACAAATTTTTTCACTGTGTAGCAGGTGACAAACCATCTCTAATAAGTTCATGGAATTACACTTACATATCCACCTAGTACGACTAAGTTGATGCTTAATACGCTTAGGTATGTATCTGTTTGCATAACAATAACCGGCAATGTTAAAGTTCAGTTCAGCGCTGTGTAGAAGCTACTTATGGATGTATGTACATACGAGTAGAAACCGCCTTTGATTTGCGGGCGCGCCAGGCAGCAGCTAACGACTATGAAATTGTGTCGTCATCAACGTCGTCTACATGTTTATGTTTCGTATTCGGCGGCTCCGGCGCTGTAAGTATGTGAATGATTGGAGTTGGAGCGCTGGCTGACAATGCAGCTGCTTGCTAACCAACCGACTCATCACACTGACTGACAAACTGACTGACTGACTGCCTTACTTGCTGGTACATATTTGACTTGAAGGCATTTCGCTCGTAGATTTCCATAATTTTCAATAATATAAAGAAATTTGTGTCAACCGGAATGTGGCGGCGACGAAGCCAGCAAGCAGCCACCACCACCACCACCACCAGCAGCCAACCAGCAGCATGTTTTCATTCACTCATTTAAGTGTTTTTTGTGTTATTTGTTTTTGTATTATGATTTAAAGCGTTTGTAGCGTTCAGCGCTCAAGAATTTGTGCCATTTCCCACGCCTAGCGGGAAAGCAATGAAAATTTCTGTTGTTTGTCAGCCGGAACGCCGGAAAGTATGCTACCGCGAGGCAAGGTATATTTGAGTTTGTTGCTGGTTGACTCGGGGGGGGTAATGCCTGTGGCTTGTGTTTTTCAAAGCCCTTTTTCCGGATGCTCCACTCTTCCCCTTTACTCAACCGTTCCCTCTTGCTTGCTTCCCTCTTTTCGTTCCTGCTTTACAATTTTCCCCCCATTTCTCCTAGCCTTCTGGCTGCTCGCTCCACTTCCACTTATGCAAATTATGTTATTCAGCGTTATGTATGTAGGTACTCTTAAAGGGGAGAAAAAAAAAGAATTAATGAAAATTTTACAAGCTCAACAGAAATTTACGATGCCGCACAAGATGTTACGCCGCCAAGAAGCTGTTGTCGGTTCAACTATTACTCCATTGTTAGCGTTGTTGCTGTGCGTGGATGCATGACCCACAAATTCATGCTAAGACTCTCAGGCCGCCGCCGACACGTCCAACATTTGTTGCGCGCGTAAGCTTCTTATTTAGCCAGCACAGATAGTCGATCTTTGAATTTTATCTTCCAATTTTGTTGCGACCTGAATTTAGAACATTTTACTACTTCTCCAACTTGCCTATTCATTGGAAGTGTTAAAGTTAAAAAATTTATGTATTTGCAAATAAAGTTTTTATTGGCTTTTCTACAACTACTCCTCGCGCTTTGGCTATGGACAGCCGCAAAAGGCTGTTGCTCATTTATGTAGAATCACTTTGG
>NW_016200903.1:0-2503 GCF_001687245.7 Rhagoletis zephyria | reverse complement strand
TTTATAGGTTTTTAGGTCCTAAAAATCCGTTCCCTGGTGATAAATAATATAATGTATTTTGTATGAGTTCTCGATTATATTACTGTTAACTCCATATTAATCCGTATTATAATGTATTAAAAAATTTCCAAAAATTTCATATTAAAACACATTCATTTCTCGATACTAGGTAATGCAAAATTGAATGCCCCACTTTTCTTAGGACATCGCCCTGNTTCTCGATACTAGGTAATGCAAAATTGAATGCCCCACTTTTCTTAGGACATCGCCCTGGCATTTTCGAATGTGAAAAGGGTTGTTTTACTGATTATTTTTTCGATTACTATACATTGCATTTTCCCACTGGGTTGTTTTTTTGATTATCTAACCGTGGTGGCAGCGGTAGGGGCTAAAGTTGTTAGCATTGCAAAAGTGCAAGGACNTATACATTGCATTTTCCCACTGGGTTGATTCTCTAACCGCGGTGGCAGCGGTAGGGGCTAAAGTTGTTAGCATTGCAAAAGTGCAAGGACCCAACTTTTAGCTTGCATGGAATGAGCTAATGAAGGTATGTACATACATATGTATGCATGCGAAATGTTCACGTATTAACCATACAAGGAAACCGCGAACTAGTGAGTAAAATTTTAAGTCTGACAGCAACTAGATCCCCACCAGTTCAAAATCAGCGAAATGTGGTACATTTAAAAAACTATTTTATTTCCCTTTTCCAATAGAAATCTATATCTAGGAACTATAGAAAAAGGGATCCAGCACGAACTTCGGAACTATCGAAAAGGAATGCAACGGGGGTTTGTTTACTTTACATGGATATTTGTTTGGCGGTATTTTCGTTCAAGTACGCTTCCATTCTGCACTTCCCAGTTGCTTTTTCATAGCTTAGTAATACAAAATAAAAATTTGTGTTAACATTTTAACATATTGTGACCTTCTGGAATATAACCAATAACAGCAAGCACCTCTGCAGANAACGAACTTCGGAACTATCGAAAAGGAATGCAACGGGGGTTTGTTTACTTTACATGGATATTTGGTTGGCGGTATTTTCGTTCAAGTACGCTTCCATTCTGCACTTCCCAGTTGCTTTTTCATAGCTTAGTAATACAAAACAAAAATTTGTGTTAACATTTTAAGATATTGTGACCTTCTGGAATATAACCAATAACAGCAAGCACCTCTGCAGACTCAGCTACAGCCAAAGGTGTGTAAACGTAAAATTCATAGAATCATTCACACAAATTTAATTTCAAATTGAAACACACATTTTTTGAAAATAATTTAAAATCCCACACACGGAAGAACCGAAAAGCATAAAAAATCATTATACTTTTTTCTTTCGTCTGTCCATTTTAGAACTGGCTCAGAACTATAGAATTTAGAACTAGTTCGGAATTATCGAAAAAGGGATCCAGCGGGGGGCAATTAACACTTGCCAGTTGTTTGCATGCAAAAGAGATTTATCGCGAACCGTAAAGGGGTCTAAATGTACTAAATAGAAGCGCACCACTTCAGAACAAGAGATTTTCCCCACAGGGAAACTAAAAACTTCAGAAATGTTTCTTATGTATGCGTGAGAGATAAGCAAGCGCCGACAAGACTTGTTATTGAGCGTACGTGTGCAACAGTACAAGTTGTAGCAATGCAATAATAACAAAAGCAACTTTTCATAGGGGAAATACGCCTTTTTAGCACCACAATTTGGCAGATCCTGGATGCTGCTGGCCATTTTTGCAGTTTTTTTTTTTAATTTTGTGTGTGGTGCCAACTGGCAGAAAGGGTTCGTTTAAGTGTGTGTGTATAAAAGTACATATTTTCCTGCACTTTTCTCTAAAGAAATGAATCCGCTTACAAATATACTACATATGTATGAGCATTTCCACAAAATGAGGAATCAGTTGTATGGGAGTTATAGTGGTCCGATTTTGACAGCTCCGAAAAATAATTAATACATTAAGGTTGTTCATACTTGCCTGGTTAATAGTGTATTTATTGCTGTAAACTGAATAAAAAATATAACCACATATGTAGGTAACCTGATAACCAGTGAACAACCTCATAAAAATACCCTCGCTTACTAAATTTCAGTCGGATATCTCGAACACTGGGGACTAGATTGTGTTCAAACAGATAGACAGATGGAATTGGCTAAATCGACTCAGCTGGACGTTCTGATCATTTTGGCAAACATTTATGTGGGTCTATATCTTCTTCTTCTAGTACTTAAAAACATCGGACCAAATTTATAATACTATTTCATGTTCATGAAAAGTATACAAAATTATGGAGAAATCGTACGTTCGCGACCCGTACGTTCGCGACCGGTACTTAAGCTTATAAATAAATAACTAATAAAGATATTTCAACGCGCAATTAGTAAAAAGGAAGTTTCTTTATTCCCCTTTAATCTTATATCTTATATACAGTTGTCCACAAAATAATAGGAGTGCGATATTTTGACCAGTTTTGGCTATTTGTCTTTTGTTTATTTAATGTTTATTATTTT
>NW_016200901.1:0-2503 GCF_001687245.7 Rhagoletis zephyria | reverse complement strand
TAATAAACAATCGTGGTACAAAGCTCAATAAAAATATTAAAAATATTAATAATAAATTTAATTTCTAAAACATATGGCAACCCTCTTAAATAAAGTTAAGAAAAGAGCACTTTTAACCTATGTTAATTTATACCCATACTTTAATTATTCATTTAACTTATTAACTAATTTGGGTTAAACTTTTTACAAAGGTGGGAACCCTCTAATGTTATAAATGCTGAAACTAAATTGATCTTAATAGTCTTTTGTTTAACGCCAATATTTCAAAATTTCATGTATATAATATAATTTAATTCGACTTCTCAAACAGATAGCTATCCTGTTCAAATTATTTTTAAACCACAACAATACTCTTAATTCGATTTGAATTTAATTATAAAACCATGTGGCAAAACTCCTATCTACAGTTTGGAAATAAAGTTTCTTCAAAGCAATTTTGCTTTGTATTCATATTGAAGTAATTTATTTAACCTATTGCTTATATTGAATCTAACTTTGTAACCAGGTGGCAACCCTCTGCAAACCACAACCTTTTTCGTCTTACATCCATATCAGAATATATACATATTTAAATTTTCTGTCTTTATTTCAGCCGAATTTGCTTTTCGAAACAGCTGGAAACCGTCCTACATATAATTAAGAATTAAGGCCTTTTCAACCCAAATTTTATCGATACTAAAAGTGAAATATAGAAAATAATTTATGCAACCTCACATAAGCGATTTGGCATTTCATTGATACGCGCTTTTGTACATTGAACGAGCACCGAAATTTTACTCAAACAAAATCTCGATAACCCTAAAACAAATGCTAAAGTAGTTAAAGAGATATAAACAACTGAAATGTCCAAGTCTGGCAAAAGAAAACAAATAAACAACGCAGAAAACAAAAAATAAATAAATAAAGACTAAATATGTGAAAGTAAAAAAGGACACAAAGTCTGTACTCACACTTTCACACTTGTATATGTGTCGAAACTTTGCTTATATATATAGAAAGTCGTAAGAGCATACTAGAATTACCAGCAATGTCACGTAGACACTCTCCCACACTTTTACTTTTTGTATAAAATTTATGACATAACCACGCAAATGGAAGTGAACTCTAAAGCTAAAAGGTGAAGAGCATATTTGGTGATAAGAATTCAAAAGAAAAGTGCACTCGTACGTGTAGGTGAACGTATGTATATATGTAAGTACATCGGGTTTGAGTGTGTCCTGCACGTATTTTGCCAACACACTTTAAGAGCAAATGAAATGGAAGTTAAAAAGTTTTCCCATTTCTTTGGGGTAAATATCTTCGCCAATCGATTTATATAAATGACATTAGCGGCAATAAGTTGTGCAGCTAATAGCCGAAATAAAGCCATAAAGTTAGTTTATGTTTCATTTTATGCAACAGCGCTCAGCAATGCTAAATTTGGCGGAAATGATATAAAAACTTTCTAAATCGCACATTAATAACTTTAAGTAATTAAATTAGTATAAGAATTAACAATAGAAATATCGGCTGATAGTTATATATATATAGATATATATGTTTGCATATAAATAAGTGCATTTGTTAAGATCAATATTACTCATACGCCGAGGCGTTCGTATTTCGGAAANGTGGTGGGTTCCGGGCCATGGGGGTTTCGGTGGCAACAATAGGGTTTCCACTCTAATGAAGTGGGGTTCCTAACGGTGCCTGATCGACCCTCGGCATTACTGTTTCGTACGAAAAAATCAAAAAGGCAGTACGAAACACTCATAAATTCCTCTCGTGCAATCTCTGAGCGACTGCTTAATCATAGCAGAGAGCGTTTAAGAACTCATAATGGGTACCTGGCATAATATTGCAAGTTGAAGACTCTCTGAGAAGACGAACTGCAGGTATTGTGTACGATGTTGCGAACAGAAGATGACGCATTCCGCAAACCGCTACTTTAGTTTTGCCGATTTTGACATCTCTCTTGTTAAAGCAAACGACGCACGTAAGAGTTCCCACAAATCAGGTTCTCTTAATTTTTCCTAGTCCTTACATGGTTAAGGATATTTCTGTGATATTGTGCATTTTTAGTGTTTTTTTTTTTTTTGAGAGTATAAGTACCTTGATACAGAAATACTTTGTAATCTTTAAACTTATAGTAAAACAAATTTCGGCTGCGTCCGATTGCGTCCATGTCGTTAATCTTGCATAGACTGAACGCTTCACACTGGCTGATCCCTATAAAAGTTGCAGGAAAAGGTAGTAAACGTAACACGATTTTGCTGAAATTTGCTATTTGAAAAAATTACACTAAGGAAAGACAAAGTATTAAAACTGGTAAAAGTTAGCGAACTTCCACGCCTACTATCAGATTTCCATGAAATGCTAAAGTATGTAAATGTTACAAAAATATGACAAATCCATAATATAAAAATTAAAGGTTTTGTTATTGAGATAAAATTTAAATATCCATATGTAGAGTGGTGCAAAAAATAGGGACGCGGCATTTTATCAAGTATTGGCTATTTTTCGT
>NW_016200900.1:0-2503 GCF_001687245.7 Rhagoletis zephyria | reverse complement strand
CATACCTTAAGGTAAGACGTATTCTACGTCAAAATTCTTCTTTTTCAAATAATAACATGTAAAAATTAAAAAAAAATAAAATCATTAAAATAAAACAATTATAAATAAAAGAATGCTGCCCGAGAATGGACTCGAACCACTGATCCAACGTCAGAGCTTGGCAGCTGTTGAAGCAGTGCGACGAAAATGTCATACAAGTGTTTTCTGTCAAAAGCGCTTTTCACCATGAAGATTGCCAAAGGCGTTTTTTTGTAAGACTTTCATGCCACAATAAACCAAATCTTTGAAACTTACAGAGACTTTCAACTATATTAGCCAGAATTGCCCTGTAAACCGGTGATGGGCACCGGCCTGCCAGATTCTTAAAGTATATGTATAAATACAATTACATACATATGGACTATTTTGGTGTTCGCTGGGTATCAACTAGGTACACATGGATAGGCCACCAGTGGTGGTGTGCAATTAATCTGCAAACGAATTAGCAGTCGCCAGCTAACCGAAGATTACAAAAGCAATGTCGTACAGACACACAAGCACACATGGTTAATTCTATTGCTTGGTCTTTTCAAGCGTACAACTAAGAAACGAATCTTTGGATGAAATTCTGTAAAAAAGTGTCTAGCAGAAGAGAGTAGCAGCTAGCGAAGTTGGACAGCGGGAAAGCTGGATTTCGCTGGCGCGCACAAACTAACATTTATGTACATATGTCCTACATCTGTTCGTCTGTATTTTTCGCCATGCCGCTTTATTAATTATGCTTGACTACAACAAAGCGCATTGGATTTGCATTCGAGTGCATAAAATGGAAAAATTAAGCAAAAATAAAATGTTAATAAAAATTCTGCCTGACAGACAAGACAGCAAATGCAGAATTGGCAAAGCCGAGTGGGAAAAAGTGCGTCCAAATAATAATGTAATACTAAATGCAAAACGGTAGAGCGAGCCAAACCATTCGAGGCTTAAGCTCTGGCGAGCTTCCTGTTTTGCAGCATTTTTTAATTTATAATTTTTTTATTATTATATTTTTTTTTTATTTCTATGCACTTCTTATGCATGCGAACGCAGTGACCAACGCTTGCAATTGCAAGCAATAAATCCACAACAACAACGGCAGTAGCACTTTTAATTGCTTTTGCGCGGCGCAAACGCCAAAGACGATGGCTAATAAATTTCTGCGTCACTGTTATGCTTGTTNTTATTATTGAAGTTTCTATGTAAATAGTAAAAAAAAAGAGTGTAAACATATGGACGCAGCAAGTGCATGAAGCTGGTATATAGTCAGGTAGCAAGAGATGTAGGCAGGTAGCTTGGCAGCCGCTTGCCGCAAGGAGGCAATAGAAAATTAAGAAAAAAATTGCGAAATTTACAGCTAACGTCAAGCGATTTGTTGCAGCCAGCACTGACATACAGGCACTCGAATAAAAATGCATATGTGTGTATGCGCACTAATGCATATGCAAATATCCCCTCGCATCGCTTACACACTTGCCACAGCGTTGCACGGTCAATTGCTGCTGTAGCTGTAGCTGTAGCAAATGCGGCGACGTTGCGACGAATGAAGCGTAGCTAAGAAGTGTTTAGTGAAACAAATGCTGCCATACATACTAACATACCTACTGTAATCCATATGTGCATATGCACATTAGGGTGGTTCATCAAAGATACATGCCGAGAGAAAAAAAATGTTAAGCTCCCATTCCCTAGGATTTTTGTAAATGCAAAAAAAGAATCTTTCCTTGATCGCGAATTTTCATTAGGGTGGTCCAAAAATAGTTTACAATTTAAAGTTCTCACCCCCTAGTATTTTTAGAATGGAAAAAATAATGCCCGTATTTTTAGTATATTTAGAGCTGCCTTAAAGCTCACGAAGTTTTCCATCTACTTTATATGGGGAAAATAATTTCTTTGTAAAATGGCATAGAATTCTTGAAAATCAATATTTTTCAATGAGAAATCTCTGTTTCTCTTTAGAAGATTTCCAATAAAAATACTCAATTCTTTATTTAACCATTTTTTAATATTGACTTTTTTTACATTTAAGTACCCCAAAGCCCAAAATACTCAGTGGGTATTATTATTGAAAATCTCCTCCAGAGAAACATAGTTGTCTGATCGAAAAATATTGATTTTCAAGAATGCTATGCCATTTCGACGAACAGTTGTTTTTTCGCAATATAAAATACAAAGAAAACTTCATGGGCTTGGAGGCAGCTCTAAATATCTTCTTTTTGAAGCCAAAAAAAAATACGGCTATTTTTTCCATTTAGAAAAATCGTACGGGGTGAGAACTTAAAATTTTACTTTTTTCTTGGACCACCCTAATGCGCACACTTATGTAGATTTGCGTTCAAACAATCAGCGGAAGAAGAAGAAAGCGTGTAAGCGACCTGCGCGCGGCTTGGAAAAGTTATGGAAATGTGAAAATGATTTTCTTGATCGCGACCAACTAAGTACACTGGACCACAAATTTCAACTTTTTCTCTTTACCAGAAACGCCGTT
>NW_016200899.1:0-2504 GCF_001687245.7 Rhagoletis zephyria | reverse complement strand
CACACTTTTTTCTACTTTAGGTTTCAGCCAAACCACTGCGCCCTTCACTTGAATGGCCTGCTTTGGCTGCAGTCGATGATTAGGTGACGATGATTGACCACTGCCTAACAAGAGCCCACATTAATAACCGTCAACGAGCTGCAATTACAAATAAAAATACTCCTTGTCCTTTTGACAGCAGTTGCTAGTGATACAGTTGTGACAGTCCAAGCTGAAGCACTCTTGCGTTTTCAGAATAAAATCAGCTAAAATCTGGCTGAAATTGAGTTTGAAAAATCACTTTTTCATTTTTCTAGTGTTTAGAGTGTTTGTTTTGCTTTTTCAATCTAGGCTCTTATCAGTAATTAAACATTTTATTAATGTAGGCAACCTTTTGTAAGAATAGTGATCTACTAAATTAAATAAAGTACAGACAGTCTTTCACATAGCATTTATTAATGGATTTTTAGTGCCTGGCACCTGCAATAGAAAAGCAATGCTGGCTTTTCCCTTTTCAAGCAAAGCCACAATTTNCAGTCTTTCACATAGCATTTATTAATGGATTTTTAGTGCCTGGCACCTGCAATAGAAAAGCAATGCTGGCTTTTCCCTTTTCAAGCAAAGCCACAATTTGGTTAGTTTTGACAGTGAATCAAAATCAAATTAGTGAGTGCTCGTGCTGAGCGGTTAACTAAATCTCAGTCCATGAATCATCCCTTTTCCTTGGTCACCATTGGTCCTTTGGTGCGCTTCTTGTCTCGTGCGGCATCTCTGTTTGGTTCTGGATAAAAACATCTGATTTGCCATGAGAGAATCTGCTTGTTTTGAAAATGCAACTTTTATTCTTATCAGCACACTATCACATACTCACCCTGTTCTCAATTTGCCAAATGAGAGTCGCATTTTTGTCGATCAAGAATCTTCTCATTTGCTAAAAGGGGAGACAAATATTGAGTTTTTCAATTAAGTAAATTAGTGTTTAATCATTTTGAAACTGTTTGTAAGTTTGAATCAAACGCAAAAAACAGTTACTTTGTAACCAACGTGAACTTTGTTAGCTTGTTCTTGTTAGCATGCGCATCAGAGATGAGCCAACATGAATGCAAATGGCCGCCAACTAAGTCAACTGAAAGCAATTAATTGGACTTGGGCTAGTGTTGTGCTGCTGATCCGCCACCTCCCCTTTCTCTCATCCCCCTCGCCTCCGCTTCCTTTTTCTGACAACCTAACCAGTAGAAAGAATTAGTTTTGCTTGCCAGTCAGAGTTTGTCAGTCAGTGATCACGTCCAGTCCATTTGTCTCTACGCGTCTTTCTCTCATTGTTTGCATTCAATTTGACGGGTCACCGGGTGCACGGTCAACAAATGAAAACTACAATTCTTCTCACTGTAGGCAGACTGACTGACTAGCTGCTGCTGTGCAAACACCAAAGGCTTTAAATTGAATTAAACACTCATTCAGTTTTCAAAGAAAAAGTACAGCAGTCCACTTACACTCAATTAGAGCACTCGGCTGTACTTTATACACTGACCTTTGACATTGCACTTGACAATGCTAATCAGACCCCACACTACTGCGCGATTTGGCTCGACTCCACAATACTAGGCTCCACTTGCTCACTTGCCGGTGATTAATTTGATTTGCTACTGTCGCAGACAACTGCAGAAAAAGGCAAAAGAAAAACAAAAGCTACGTCACTTCAGCATCACTTGAATTTGTTAAATGAATTACGGCTTTTGATTCAATTAACTTGATTAGTGCGAACAGTGGCAGTTTATTGCTCGCGCACACACGCACACACTTTAAATTGAGATCTCAAAGTTTCAAGGCGTTTACAACATAAAAAATGGCTTTAAATTCAATCTACAAAGTGTCAGAATGGACACAAATTGTATTACTTTTATTGATGTATTTTGTTCATTACTCCCATCGTTACAACAGCTACTTTCTTTACTTAATAACTCCTCAGTTAAAAAAAATAAAAGCACATTTGTTGGGTGAACTGCTCATCTGGTGGGTCTCTGTTTCTGTCAAGTTCATTTGCCGTGTGTCACTTCTGCTCGTGTGCGCGAATTAATTGTGACATTGGCCATTTATTTTTCTAGCTCACTTGCACCCATGCCCCCTCTTTTGTTGCCGATAATCTGCTACGATCGATCTAAGACGATTGCTTGCGTTTTTCTACTCTTTTTTGTCTTTCATTCTCAAACTCTGTTTTGTATGTTTGAATGGTATCAAGCCTACTACTTTACTCAACTTTACTGACTGTCTCAATTGTAAAGCAGGCAGCGACACCAGCCATTATCCTTTCAACTGCAGCACTACATTGCGCATTGTTCAGACACAGTGATAGAGTGCCAGTTTACTGTTTGTACAAGAGAGCAAATGTGAGAGTATTTTCCAAAAGAGTTTGCCCCCTTTGCTTCTCTAGTTGCTACAGACTTTTTTTGAAGAAACGGTCATGAACCCGGGCTATGAGCACCCAAAGTTTCCAAAAAACCAGTCAATAGAAAGCAGTGGGCCTA
>NW_016200898.1:0-2504 GCF_001687245.7 Rhagoletis zephyria | reverse complement strand
CGAACTTACAAATGCAACGAATATGCAAATGCAAGAGCATATGCACAAGGTTCGGAACAGCCCTAATAAGTTTATCGCGCCAACTATGAAATGCAAATGACCAGCGCTGCTTCTTTCCAACAATAATGCAATCAAATACAATAATAATGAGATTAAAATAAAATTTGAGGTTATAAAAAAAAAAGGCTGAGAAACAATAAATAAAAATAAATATTATCCCTAAAACTATCTGTTTCTTTAAATTTAAATCCTCTTTTCTTGACATCCATATGGGTCAATTTATGGCTGTAGTCGGCCATTTTTGTTTTAGTTGAACTTTGTTCAGAATTTTTCTTTTATCATGGAACAAAGTTTTGGCGCAGAAAACCATTTTTTTAAAGCTCAAAATTTCACAATTTCCGGGATTTTGCAATTTATGCAATATCTCAGAAATTATTATAGTTGCTAGACATAAAAAATATATTTACAAAAAAAAAAATAGGGAAATAAAAAAATTAAACACAGTTTTAAATTTTAAAAAGTCGTAAGACCAAACTGAATTTTTTTATACTGACCTTAAAAGATCCTGGAATTCTCAAAGCGGTGTTTTTAGGCTATGATTTTTTTAATTCTAAAAGTAAAATTTTTTACAAACTGTAAACCAAAGCTAAATTTAAATTTAATTTAAATTTTTTAACATATCTTTATTTGGAGTTTCAAAAAAAAAAAAAAAAAATAAAACCTCATATCTTAAAAAAAATCAAAACTAAAAAAATTACACAGTTCCAAATTTTAAAAGTCGTGGAACCAATATTCTATACATTTTTGGCTTAATTTTTGTATACAATACCTCCGACTGATCTTAAAACATCCTTACATTTTCAAGAAGATGTTTTATGCTATATTTTTTAACTTTGAAAATATTTTTTTTTGCAAACTTTAAATTAAAGAAAATTTAAATTTAATATAAATTGTTTAACATAGCTTTATTTAGAGTTGCAAAAAATTCAACATTAATTTCTAAAAAACACCATGAAAATTTCGCGATCTTTTAAGATCAGTTAGATGTGTTTTGGTAAAAAAAATTTGTCACAAAATTTTATAAGTTTTTGCTCTTACGGTTTTTTTTAATTTCAAAATTTTCATATATTTTTTTTTCTCGCACATAGCTCTAAATATATCCTTTAAAAGGGGATCAGAACCATTGTTTAAGTTTCAATAGTTTTTAAGATATTCTAAAAATAAGCTTGCAAAATCTAAGAAATTGTGAAATTTAGAAATTTGCATAACTTTGGAAAAAAATTTATTTCTTTTTTTTGTGGCAGAACTTCGCTACATGATAAAAGAAGAATGGTGACCAAAATTCATCGATTTGCCAGTATCCATGGCAATGTCTTGAACGTGTCGATGGCATGTGCCACTCTGGTCTACGGCATGGAACACTGGTACTGTACTTGTAAATTGGATTCGTTCAGTGCTGGCGCCGCTGGTCATCAGGATTCTGGGAGAAGGACGTCAATATGAGACGTGCGGGCTGCCCTCAGGGTGGTGTGCTTGCTTTGTCCTTTGCTCTGGTGCCTGGTAATTCATTATCTTCTTGACACTCTTAATGACTCTGATATCTACGCCCAAGCTTATGCTGAATATCTGGCCCGTCTAGTCTCGAGCCCATCTTTAACGGCTGTTTGCAGGAAAGCGCAGTCAATACTGAATATAATTGACACCAGTGTGGCACTGTTCACTAGAGGGAGAAGGTCCGATGGTCGCATTCCGCTCACACTTAAAAGAGTCAAATTCAGACTTCTCCCGAAGTGTAGTATCCAGGAGTAATTCTGGATACAAAACTATCGTGGAAATCTTTGGCAACGTAAACAGGTCTTTGAAAAATGTGGGGTCTGTTAACAAAGGGAATTATTTGTATTTATACCTCAGAGCCACAATCAGCTATGCGTCAGTGGTATGGTTGAGCAGACTCTCAATAAAAAGCGCGCGAAGTCTGCTTGCTAAACTTCAAAGAACTATTTGCCGTGTGTTTTGGAGAGCTTTCTGTAGCCAGAGATCTGAGCACTTGCGTCTTTTCAATTCCACAGAAGAGGTTCTATAATATTGAGTTCCCTGAGGCTGAATGCTGGCTTAATACCAGCACTGAGACCGGACTCACACACATTGTCGAATCTTCACGGATGGCTCCAAAACTGATTCTGGGTCAGAATCTGTTGTCTTTATCGAAGTTAATGTGGATAAGTTGCACTTTTCTCTTGGGGAGTATGCCTCGGTCTTCACGGCTGAGATATTTGCAATCCTCAACGCCATGGATTACGTGGTCGAAAATAGGTGGAGGGGAAGGAGTTTATATGTCTGCAGTGACAGCTAAGCTGCACTTAAGGCATTGATCAGCCATCTAACTACCTTCCAACTAGTTCGGCAATGCAAGTCTCGACTAAACTATGTTGGAAAACATAACGAGCTTTTTTTAGTCTTTGTCAATGTTATTGTGGCTTGTTAACATTTTATTTTTAATATTT
>NW_016200896.1:0-2504 GCF_001687245.7 Rhagoletis zephyria | reverse complement strand
ATCGTTATTGCATAACTAACACTTCTGACGATTACCTTGATGCGAAAGTGGCATAGTTACTCGACATCGCATCATCGCTTAATTACTAACAGCATCGTCGATTCGCAACTGAATCGCAGAACTATTAATTCGCATCGTCGGCATCTTCAATAGCAGTAAGGCCGTGCTAGGTAAAACTTTGTAACTTTGTGTAAGCGACAAAAATAATAAAAATTAAACCAGCAAAAAATGAAAAAATGCGCAAAAAGGTGGGAGTTGGAAATGCTTTCACTTAGCGTTGAAGGTAAAATGATCTATGTGACATGTTTTGCAAATTTTCAAACATTTCATCTTAGCTGTCAAAGCGAATGTGTCACGCAACGCGAAGCAAAATACAGGTCTCTAGTACCTACTCTTGTGTTCAGCTGATTAAGTTACGTGACATTTTGACGCGTTTTGGCTATTTATCTTTTGTTTATTTAATTTTTAACCGACTTCCAAAAAAGGAGATACTGATAACTTCTATCAGTTCGTCGGAATATTTTTTTTTTATGTATGTTACCGCATAACTTTGGAGCACGTCAACCGATTTTTTTTTTGCATCGGTAGTGTCTCAGAGGTGGTTCCATACTAATATGGTTTAGATCCTATCACTGGATCATGAAATATATATATACATTTTTTAAGTCCGTTGGTTTTGCTAAAATTTACTTGTAATATATATTTTTTAAGTCCAGTACACTAAGTAATCAGCACCTTCTAAATCCTTATTTCAAACTTCGTACAAAAATTGTAAAAGTTCGACAAGCTTTTACAATTGCACCCAATTTTAAACTTTTCATTAAAATTTTTTACACAAATTTTATGTATGCAGTTTTATAGCTCATGCAATTTAAGTGGGTTGAAGTGCAAATTTCAAGACGCCAGAAAATCGCCTTGATTTTTAAATTTTTTTTAACTAACGGTGTTGTGCATTTTCTTCCATATAAAGTATACTCGACAATTACTTGTATATATAAGAAAGAAATTGCGTACAAGATTTCTAAAAATCTGAAAAAAGTTTTAAATTTTTGGGTGTAATTGTTGAAGTCTGTTGAATTTTTATAATTTTTGTACGAAATTTGAAATGTGGTGCTGGGTTTTAAATGTGCTAGACCTTTATAAAAAAGTTATAAGCAATAAATAATAATAATTAATTTGACGCTTACACTTATGTAAGTGTTTGGCCGAGCTTCTCCGCCGATTTGTTGCGTGCGCCTTAATGTTGTCACACAAAGGGGAGAAACCTATAGTCTTACGGTGTCGTCTTCGCTCGAATGACCCATTGCTTTTCGTTCTCAGAAAAAAGTGCCAGCCTCCATCACGTCATTTTCAAGGTTATTTAAAGGTTAAATAGCGAAATATTCATTGAATAAAATTGAAAATTCATAGATATATATGGGGTTTTCGACTCGCTGAACCCGAATCCGACGTTCTCCATAATGTCAGGTACGAGGTCATTTGAGGGTCAAATAAGAAAAATTTTATTCAATAAATATAAAAAGTCATATACATATTTTTTTGTCGCTGAAACAGAACACGATCCTTTGATTCTTCAAGGTCATCTGGAAGTCATTCCAAGATCACACTCAGAAGAATTGTATTGAATTTTCCGTTTTATTCAATGAATATTTCCATACTTGACCTTTAAATGACCCCGGACTTGACGTGATGGAAGCTAACAGACCCCGGATTCTCATTCAGCGCGTCGAATACCAGAGAGGTTTGGTTCAATATGCAGAAACTTTTTTTTGTAAACCTGTGTTATTATCTTTTATTTTCTTGAAACAAAAAATGATTAATAAGACGAACAGTTTATAATGTATTTATTATTCAACCATTGATGTTTCCTTTTATAAATATTTACTTACATTTCTTGTGCTTGAAACGCTGTTGGTGTTTATTTTCGAAAAGTATTTATGTGAAAAACTTCTTTGTCCTCTTGCAGAAGGGTTTGAGTACTGAATATGAAAATTATTTCTCACTCGCTATTGATCTTTTGTTCAAAAACACAATAACCGGCACCAGCGCACGTCGCTCAAGGACAGTATACCGCTATTTGCTTTTTTTTATTCAGAAACTTTAGCAAGGAATTTAAAATTAGAATTAATTAGTAATTAAGCAAAAACACAAACACAACAAAAGAAAGGACACTCGTAATGACACAGGTACCTACATACACCTTTATGTATGTAGTTAAACACATAAAGCATCTACATATCTGTGGTCATAAGCAATAATCGCCTAAGTCGAAAAACCTGAATTCGAGAAAAAACGGTTTTTAAGACTTGGATTGTAATGCTAAACTTCTGGGGAAACCAAAATATTTTCCTCTATAACTTTTTAAATAGCCTAGCTAACGAGATGGGAGCTTCACATACACATGGAATAGTAGTTTGAGAAAATGATAGCATATATAACTCAATTCTTTCTTAACTCGACTTAGGCGGTTATTGCTTATGACGACAGTTACATAGATAGATGTA
>NW_016200895.1:2288-2504 GCF_001687245.7 Rhagoletis zephyria | reverse complement strand
TTATACCACGATTGTTTTATTACGAAAAATTGAAAAAGCAACAAAGTCTAAGCGGTAGAAGGAAAATGAATTAGCGCCAAGAGTTTACGGGAGGTATATAGCTCAGTGGTTAACGCTTCCGGCTTTGAACATCGATTACGCAGGTTCGATCCCTGCTGAAGTCTAGAAAAAATAAGTCTGATGAGATGTGGTGATCTCCGAAATAGCTGCTATAAC
>NW_016200895.1:0-2263 GCF_001687245.7 Rhagoletis zephyria | reverse complement strand
CATTGAAAAATGCATAGTTTAGGAAGAGCCTGCCTGAAACTATACAATAAAGCAAATAAGCAAATGGATGCGTAAAATTTACAACAACAACCACGCTGTCGGGAATAATTAGCGGCAAATCAGCTGCACTTGATAGTAGTTGGTTGAATAAGGAAAATGAATTAGCAACAAGAGTTTATGGGATGTACATAGCTCAGTGGTTAACGCTTCTGACTTTGAACATCGATTACGCAGGTTCGATCCCCCCTGAAGTCTAGAAAAAAGAAGTCTGATGAGATGGGGTGATTTCCGAAATAGCTGCTATTATTTCTACCGCTTAGACTTTGTTGCTTTTTCAATGTTTCCTAATAAAACAATCGTGGTATAAAGCTCAATAAAAATATTAAAAAGGAAATGTTAATAGGCCACAATAACATTGACAAAAACAAAAATTAAGTTACGTTGTTTATATCCGACAGGAAAGATTTTACACATGTATGTACGAGTATGTAAAAAGAAATTCATTCTTTGTATTACAATATGAGATCAATTAATTTGTATAATGATATCGAATTTATTGAAATCTTAAATTTTTTGTTAATGATAATGATAAAAAAATCAAGAAATTCAAAAGTAATGAAAAACATATTTTATTGTCCAATTCTTGATTTTTATTGATTATAGTATAATACAGCCATATATCTAACATAACTGGGCTATAACGATATGTACATACATACTGAAATGAGCGTACGGCTCTTTTTTGTTAATATTCGCAATGTTTTATATGTTAAAGTTTTTTTTTGTTAATTTTGTTTTAAAATATGGCTTATGTTTTAGCAAATCCCATTAAAATTCAAGAGTGATACTGTGTACAAAAATTAAGAAAAATCAGCAAAATTTTAACCAAATCGCGAACTTTTTAATACGAATTTCTAAAAAGAATTCAGGTATGCAGTTTTATAGCCCTTTAAATTTTAGTATAATATTATGCAAATTTCAGATGTCTAAAAATTCACGTTGATTTTTGGTAATGTTTTTGCTGGCTGTCTCATACATTTTTTTTGAATAAAAAAAAATCTTAAAACTTTTTATATGGAAAAAAATGCGTAGGACAGTCAGCAAAAATTTTTTCAAAAATCAACACGATTTTTAGAGATTTGAAGTTTGCACATTATTATACTAAAATGTAATGGGCTATAAAACTGCTTCCTGAATTCTTTTTAGTTTTATAGCCAACTTTTCGTTCGGTTTCTTCCGAAGAAGGGTAGGATTCCATGCCCTCCAGTCAGTTGATTCGTCCTGAAATAAATTTAAAATTATAAAGAAAAATGTATGCTAATTATATTACATATAATATTACATTTTCCACTGCCTCAGTCCCTTCTACTAAGGGCTCCAAACTTTCGACTCTTCCAAATTTCCGTTGAGGGATCAAACTCCGTTAAGGGCTCAATTTCCAATTCATTGGCTGAAAGCAGGCAATGATAAATGTCAATGAAAAATTATGGTAAGTTGCCTCTTCCCTTCGTGAGCACAAAAGATTTGGATTAGCGTAAGGCTTGAGGAGGTAAATGTTTAGTTATTTGCCCACTGTGTTTGGGTTAGTGTAGATGTAGATGAGTGTAGTGTAGTAGATATCCAACCCCCTGCAAAGAGCACAGTTCACACTTTGTAAAAAGTTATACTATGTGTCCATTGTGAGATTTAATGAAGATTTATCCCTCTGACGAGATTTAACATTAAATCTTTCGAGATTTTCCATATAAAATTAAATCTCGAAAGGCAGTAGATTTAAGTTAAAACTTCGTTAAATCTTTAATAATAATAATCAATAAATACAATTTGTTGGGTGTGGCAACCACATATTCACATGCTATAAGTCAAATGACATTTGTATTTTCAATATACAGCTGCGGACATTGAAACGTAGCCGTTAAAAAAAAAACATGTATTTTAATTTTTTAGGGGTGTTTTTATATTTTGGTTAGTTTTAAAGGCAAATTACACAGGCCGACAAAATAAGACCGATCTCCTTACCCAGAAACCAGACTATACTTTCCCGAAGATTTTCGGTGCGCTGAATTCAAATCTGGCCACAGAATTGCTCTATCACAGCAGGATTTTGAGATATTCTAACCTTTAAGTGCAAAAAATGCCGTTTTGCCCATTTTTGAAGTTGTGTATGTAAGCCAGAGTAACTTTTTTCAAGAAAATACAAAAAAGGTGTTAAAGTTCGCTGAGATATTACAATTTTAAGTTTACGGATTTTCCAATTTTTCTA
>NW_016200893.1:0-2504 GCF_001687245.7 Rhagoletis zephyria | reverse complement strand
GGTAGTGAAACGGGAGCAACTTAAACCTGGCCAGTGTCTGTGTGCTGAGGGCAAATAGGATATTCCAGCCTACCTGTGCGGAAACTTTTCAATCAAAACATCAGCAAGTACGGCGTAATATGAAAGATTTTCCGTGCCTTGAATTAGTGTGACTCTCTTTTTTTGGCAACACAGACAGTCAGTTTGTTTGCTTGTCTGTCTGCTTGCATTTTCACCAGCATCATCATCATTATTACCATCATTGTGAACTGGGCTGCGAATGGTCAGCCAGGCGTGTGTGTCTGGCATACACTGGAACAGCAAATCACATTCAAGCAGATTAGGGGCAGATTAGGCAAAGGAAGGAGGAGTGTGCAAACGGCTACAAATGAGTGTACCCGCCACTGTGCGTGCCTGTGTGCCTGTCACTGGGGCGGCAGTGCTAAGAAGTTCCGGTCTGCTCAGTCAGCAAAAAGAGAAAGAAGACAGACGCAGCCTTCACTTCCGCCAAAAGTGCAAATCTTGATCATTTGCAGAGACGCATTTCACACAAGACAGCTCTGCTTTCGCCCCTACTCCTTTTCATTTTCCTTCATTTTTCCTTTGAAATGGTGCTCTGGTAATTAACGAGTGGCCTTTACAGCAGCATCCATTACTGTGCTGTATCGATCTAATCGTTATCGGGCTACCATCGCCCTACAGATCGAGTATTAATTTTTAATTTGCCTTCTTTTTCTCCTGCTNCTCCTTTGAAATGGTGCTCTGGTAATTAACGAGTGGCCTCTACAGCAGCATCCATTACTGTGCTGTATCGATCTAATCGTTATCAGGCTACCATCGCCCTACAGATCGAGTATTAATTTTTAATTTGCCTTCTTTTTCTCCTGCTTGCATGTCTCAAGTGCGTGTGTCTGTTCATTGAGTTGCTGCTGCTGCTGCTGTGTTTGGTGCAGACTGTCGATCGACTGCTAATCAATTTCATTCATCATCGGTCTATAGAAAGGCCTGTCAGGCAGAGTTCTTTTTGCTGCTGCTGTTTTTTTTCTGTTGTTGCTGATGCTGCTCGCTTGACTGCCATGATTCTCTTCTGTTCAGACAAAAGGGGAGGCATGTCTTTCAGCTGAAGCAGTCGGCAACGTTGATGCCAATTTTGCTGCTGCAATGACTGTAAAGTGCAACCAACAGACAAATTAGTCACACTCGCTCAGTCATGGACAGCTNAATTTCATTCATCATCGGTCTATATAAAGGCCTGTCAGGCAGAGTTCTTTTTGCTGCTGCTGTTTTTTTCTGTTGTTGCTGATGCTGCTCGCTTGACTGCCATGATTCTCTTCTGTTCAAACAAAAGGGGAGGCATGTCTTTCAGCTGAAGCAGTCGGCAACGTTGATGCCAATTTTGCTGCTGCAATGACTGTAAAGTGCAACCAACAGACAAATTAGTCACACTCGCTCAGTCATGGACAGCTCTTTCTCTTTTTCCTACTCTATCGCAGTTTGGAGAATAACTTTGGCTACTTTGGGTCACTGCACTAGACAACGGCGACTACTGGAGACTAGCCAGTTGGAATGCAATGCACCAAAGAGCAACTCAAAACACAGAACAAGACAGCAAGAAAACAACAAGAAATAAATTGTACAAATTGTGCAGATGGGTTGATCACACGATACAAGTCTAGAACATTTACCAGCAACAACAACAGCAGCACCACAACTACTATGTAACCGACCATAAATAATTAACTTGAGCATCCATGAGACTAGTCTTCAAGTTGTACATATTCACTTTACATTTCAAGATTATTACTGTGACTTTGAAATTAAAAAGATAAATTTTTGACTGAAAAGAGAAAAAAGAAGCATTTTTCAGTGATTGACTGAAAAGCAGTGAAGGCATTCACGAGCATTTGGTTGAGCATGCACACAATCAAAATTGGCGATTCTTTGAGATCTTCACGAGTGACGGTATTAATTTGCATAAATTACTTAGTCAGTGCTAGTAAAAACAGAGAGATTCAATCAATTACGCAGAACAGCACCGATGCAGGCACGTAAGGCACAAGGCTTAATTGATCGAGCAGCTGAATCGGAGAAGAAGGAGAGATGTCGGAAGAAGAAACTCAGTGACTGAAACACACTTGCACACTAGCCTGCCTCAAAACCCCAAAAGTAAAAAGTCGATTTATTGAGGGAAGACAGAAAAAGCGGAAATTTGTGAAACAAAAACACTACAAAAGAGGATGATGATGATGAAGACAGGCCAAAAGAGGCATCGATCGAAAAAAAGAAAAAAGACAAGTTTTTTGTTTCAAAGACAAGCAGTGAAAATAAAGCACAAATTAAAGTTTCATAAGCGTTTGGTCAAAAAAGGGAGGTTTAAGGGTGGTGCTGTTGCTAGACAAATCAGTGTGCTAGAGAAAAGAGAGATAGAGAAAGAAAAAGGCTCAATTGGAGTTATTGCTGTAATGTATATCATATGATGATCTAATATTGGGTAATGATAGGTCAGCAACCTACGCACAGGCACA
>NW_016200892.1:0-2504 GCF_001687245.7 Rhagoletis zephyria | reverse complement strand
TTTTGTCTGCTCAAAGTAGCCATGTGCTGCATCAGCGTGAATCGGCAACAAACGGTGAATTGTTGCTAGTGCTACCATCGGGTTTCCGGATGCTGCTCAGTAAAAGCTATCAATGTCAATGCGTGACAATGGCACTACAATGCCTGCAACAAAACAGGTACAGGGGCAGCAAACTGAAGTTTCACGACCTTCATAGTGGTGCTCATCTGGTGCTGCTTGACATGGTTACCAAAAGGCCAATACCACCACAGCAAACACAAAAGGGCGCCGTTGCAAAGAGAGATACAGCCAATAAGTAACACAAAGATAATCAAGCCATCACTGAATGTTACTTGTAATGATTGTTTTGTATCGAAAACTTATTAACGACATTGGTTTTACAAGGGAGTGATTTTTCTAAATGTACTTTAGATAAACAGAAAAATTAGTGTCAAACTCATTATAGTTTATTAAAAAATTTGCCAGTCTGAAATTCACTAGATGCAAAAAATTTTTAACAATTTTTTTAAATGTAAGTTGACAAAAAAACAATCAAATAAGAAATTTTACAAAATTAGTTATAGAGTTAGTTATAAGCCCAAAAAATATTTTAGTAATGTTTAACTGAATATTTAAGTGATCTATGCAAATTTTTATCAAAAGTTTTTTGTCATTGAAATACTAAAAAACAAATACAAATGCTAATCAAAGTGCAAAATGCAACCGCAAAAAAATAAAAAATAAATCAAAACATTACTGGCAAACAAAAAGACAAAAATAGTGTAAATGGCTACGGTGAAAAACGGTAATGAGATTCACATACACTGCAACAGTATTTGGTAAATGAAAAAAACTGTGCCAAAAAATAGAGAGAGCAAGACAGACAGACGAACGNGTGTAAATGGCTACGGTGAAAAACGGTAATGAGATTCACATACACTGCAACAGTATTTGGTAAATGAAAAAAACTGTGCCAAAAAATAGAGAGAGCAAGACAGACAGACGAACGCAAATTGAAGCTCCGCAACGGCGCCTAGATAAATTGGCGCCTTCAGTGCTCCTGCTGATGATGAGGATGATGGCAGCGGTGGTTTAACTGTGCTGTCTGCAAGTTGGCCACAGTAGGCGGAACAGCGCTCTTGGGTGAAAAAACGGGAAAAAAACAGTTGTACAATGGTGTTAGCATCAGAAGAAAAGGAAGAAGAAGTTCCGCTCTGTCGAGGACAGCCTGGTGATGCCCTCAACCATGCACCAAAGGCACCTCAGAGCAGATGCACACATGTGGTTGCCTGCAGAGCAGTGCCGCTAAGAAGCAATGAAAGAGTAGATTCGTTTTGCTGATGACGCCCAAAAGCACACAGACAAACACATGCAGACAAAAGAAAGGCTTCAAATTGTCTTAATTTGTTTATTCTTTTTGACTAAAACAAAAAAGAATCTTCGAATGCCTGCCCCAGCTAGTCTTACCCCACCTAGATTAGAATGCGCAATTGATACGATCTATACTGTTGTCGAGCAAATGCATTCACAATATACGCGGTTGATTAGGCCGTTCAAGTGTAGCTAATTTACCAATAACGAAAAAGTCAAACAACCTCAAGTGTTTCTTTTTGTCAAACAAACAAGCTAAAATCAATTAAAACCAGTCTAATCATTTTTTTTTCAAAACAGTAAACAAAATTTTTACAAAAAAATTTTATAAAAAAATATGATTTTTTATCATTGTTTTATAATTTGGTAGCAGTTCAAGTGTAGTGCCAACATCAGAACCAACCGTTTATTTGTTAAAAAAACGCACAAAAAAAGTCTCAATAAAAAAAATTTTTTTATTAAAATCTACAATGAGTACACAACAACAAAACTGTCACAAAATAGGTAAAGTAAAAAAACCTTGAATGTTATAGTATGTTTAGTTTTCAAAAAATTAAATAAATTAGCTAAACGTGAAAAAAATAATAAAACGGGCACCTCAGTTAAGCTAACTTTTATAATAGTAAAAAATTAAGCAATTTTGCTTACTTCTAGAAATGTACAAAGAGTGCTGCCAAAAAGTTCTGCAACCATTATGGCAAAAGTGACGACAGTTGCTTCTGCAGTGGCCTAGACGGGAAAGCTGAAGAATGACAGCAACAGGCCGCAGTAGCAGAGTGAGAAAATACTCTGTACAGTAAGCGTTGTGGTAGTACTTGAAGCTGGTGGCAGTGTTATGCCAAAAGTGAAAGCAGTCAGTGGGTTTGTTGTTTTTCAAACACAACAAAACTGTCAAGAGCAGATTGTGGTTATAAAAACGACAGAATGTCAAAGTAAAGTCATTCATTGCGAGAGAATTGCTGAAAATGCAGCAGCACCAATACCAGAAAAAAATTAGTTGTTTAACTAACTGACTAAATAAATGAACAGTTTGTCGTTGTCATTAAATTGTTGCAAATGAGCCTCAAGTGCACACGAGAAGACTTGCAGTGTCAGTAAAGTACAAGCAAAGAAACAAATAAAATTGAAAAAGCAAACAAACAATCAGCAAAAAA
>NW_016200891.1:0-2504 GCF_001687245.7 Rhagoletis zephyria | reverse complement strand
GGAAGAAAACATCTAATTATTTTTGCTGTTATTTTCTAGATATTGACGATAAGATAAAATGCTGGCAGATTTTTGAAGTTTTTCCAAGATTTGTCGCAAGTTCTTTTGAGGATTGTGCGTGGATCTTCGTGTTCAGGTATTCGGGAATTTTTTGATCTTCTAACTTTTCTGAACTTTTACGGAGTTGTTTCGGGTGCACCGGGATTCTTATCGTTTCGTTTTACGCGCTCGTGTTTACTTTTTGGATTTTTTGGCAATTTCGGAATTTTTTGAACCGTTCAGGAATTTCCGGGATTGTACTATTCGGAATTTTTTGAGAGTTTTTTTTAATTTTTCGTAAACTTGTTTTGGGGAATATTTCGGACTCTTCGAAACTGTTATGGAATTTTCAAGAATATTTTTGATGTTTTTTGATTTTTCGGACCGTTCAGTATTTTGTTTGGAATTGTCGGGGTTCTTAGAATTTTCCCATTCTGGTATTTTTCTGGAACTTTTAGGATTTTTCGAACATTTTTCGAGAATTTTTCAAACTCCCGGGTTTTCGGGGTAGAAATTTGGAAAATATTATATCCAAATCTGATAAGACTAAAAACTCTCGCAATTTTAAAGTTCAGTATTTTGAAACCCTATGCGATCACATTTCCATTGTATCATCCACCACTTGCTTAGAGCTTTAAATAATTTTTGCCTTAGGATTTAACTTCAACATCAGATTAAACTTAAAATTCTTAATAGGATATGAAATCGCCAAATGCCAAATTTCCGTTTGGCTCGATATTGTTCACTAACCAAATTGCAAATATTTACTGTTTATCTAAAACTGTCAAAAGCAGACATTTATTATATTTATCCTACTGAAATATGCCAGCTACTTAGAGATAATACTCTGCGGGCTATCCATATCAAACATCGCCAATATGTACATTTGCACGTACATATAAACATATGTATTCTAGTACATAACATAACGCACTTAACATAGCGCAAATGTTGTGGGAATGCGTTGCATTGAGCGATTACTGGATTTGTTTTCATGTGCCCGCAACTACTAATATGTATAAGCGATATGCCTGCAGCGAGGAATTTTATTAAGTACCAGTCGAATAGCCAGCCAAGCGGCCGAAGCAAGGAGCAGAGGTTATAAATCACGAGATGAGCAGAGAGATAATAGAGAAAATGCTCCATTACAATTACTTACATATGTGCATATGTATGTTTTTGTGAATGCATGTATGTATGTGTGCGCTTGCAAAACCCCGGCTAAGAGTGGATTGGAGTGTAGGTGTAATCCAGCTCCGTTTATCATTTGTCTGCTATGACAGTTGTTAGTTTACATATTTTGACACTTGTCAGCTGGGGAGCTAGTGCATTCCTACATACATAGCCCTGGTACACGTCAGTGTCAGTGTCAGCGACAGCGTCAACATGTCTGCTGTCTACATCATTTCATATGATGTCCTTTGAAGTCATCAAGCATATTGAAAGCTTTCGTCGTCGTCATCGTCATAGTCAATGCTTTATTGGCTTATTTGCTTAGGCTCACAATTTATTATAAATACCGATAAATGGCTATAAATGTATGTGTCTCTTTATGTACATATGTATGCGTATGCATGAATGCAAACAATTTAAGCTTACGGCAGTAAGAGCCATCGAACCGCCACTTTAACTCTCTACAGCTTCATACTCTGCCTTATAGACCTGCATACACCTGATTCATATCTATGTAGTTTAAGCTACTAGCTGTTACATTATAAATACTTGCAACTACATACATATGTATGTATTTTTATATTCTTCGATTTGATATATTCATGTGTGTTCACTTATTTACATACCGCATTGCCTATTTTGGCGCCTCTACTTCATGTACATAAGTTAGGCCTTGTCTGTAAACGTCAGCTTATCCGCTATTTGTCCTTTTTATATGCCTTTACTGGCCCATCAATCTACATACAATTAAAGTGGTGTAGGCACGTTTGCATATACATATACATACATACATATATACTTCATGAAAACACTACAAATCCGCTTGTTTAATTGCTTTGTATCTACGCCTATGTATTCTAGTATGGCTGTGCCAATAGCAATAAATTTCAATAAAATGCGCATTAATGCTTGGATTTCTTTCTGTGCAGCGCAGTTGTATTTGAGGTATTTCATTGGTATTTATTTGTATACGACAGAGTTATGTTTTGTTCATACATACATACGTATTCGCTGTGATGCTGTGTGTTTNTTTGTTTGTTTTTACACGGGTATTACTGGAATGAAATATTATTACTTTAGAGCGACTTTTTAGAGGCAAATTATTTGGAAAAAGTCATATTTTTCTTAAATCAGCTGCTTGTTTAATCATAGTGAATTTTGGTCAGAGGGTGTAAAAATGTCCCCTAGTCCAATGAGTTACAAATGAAGCTCCTCTGATGCCTCCAAATAAATATGTACGTAAGCCCGGTTCGTCTGTGGGAATATAACGTGCCTATTCAAGTGTAGCGGGG
>NW_016200890.1:0-2504 GCF_001687245.7 Rhagoletis zephyria | reverse complement strand
ATATAGGGAAACATAGAAAACAGGTTTAAATTAGATGAAAACTTAAGCGATAATCAATTGGAAATAGTTCAGAAACACTCCATTGACTATGGTCTCAACTACAAGCGGCACCAGTTTAATTAAAACCCGTTAGAAAGACAACTATGGTTCATTTTAAATAATGTAAATATGTGTATGTATTAATATACATACATACAAGCTCATAATATGAAATGCATATAAATTTGCATAAGCTTGCTTGTAAATAAGGCGAGATGGACAAGTGGAACATAATTGACAAAGAAGCAGAATCAGATTCAGCGAATCAGTCGGCGAAGTCAGCCATTTGGTGCCATTGAAAAGGGGCCAAGTCTAGCAATTATATACGAGACTATACTATGTACTATATATTTACTAGCAGGCAATCAACCCACCAATCTCACAACGAAGCAACCAATCAAGTATCGATTGGTAAATCGACAAGCTGGGAGAATCGATAAAACGACAAACACACACAGGCACACACGCACACGCACACCAAAGAAGAAGTGTTAATTACGTCAGAAGCAGCTGGCTGAAAGCNATGCAATAAAACAAATCAATGTCAGTAACAAAAACAACAGAAACACACATCACAGCAGCATCACAACAATAACAATAACAATAACATAAAATAACTAACCCAATGAAAAGGTTGATGATATCTTCCAATACAGCTTTGCCAAGGTTAAAGGCCTATAAAAGTAAATGGCAAGGTCGTTTGCGGTAAACTAAATAATATGCTGTCACAAGCTGCGTAAGTTGACACACACGCTTACCTGTGTATGTGAAGACCATCTTCGTTTAAGATAGAGCAACAGAGATGAGACATAAAGAATCAATTTGCATAATTTTCCCGGTGATAGTCAGCTAAAAGAGGCTTTGTAGATGAGATGTATTAGAAGGAAACAAATAGTTAGTCAAAGGAAAACTTTTGACTCACTACAAGAACTCAAAAAAATATATGTACATATATCGTTTTCTGAGAGTGAAAATATGCTAAGTCCACTTTTTATGAAAACTCATATTTTAATATAGGAAGCAAATAATATTAAAAGTGCATCGTTTCGAAAAAGAGTGAGTACTTGTTTTATTTTTTTCTCCTTTATATTCAATGAGAGTCCAAAAGAGGCACCGAAAATCCGAAAAACCAAAATAATAAAGACGGAATCTATCTAATTCGTGTAGAGTGCTTTGCTTATGGCACGCAAAATGTTATACATATTCAAAGATTTTCGAAATACTTAAAGGAAATGCCTATAAGAAGTTTTTTTTCTTCTCCTGTAAAATTAAATTAATTGGACTTAGCAACTTTGCACTCTAAGCTATATAGCGATATGTGAAAAAATTAATATGCATGCATGTGTAATACTCAGAAAGTTTTTTGAGCAAGTTTGAAAGTACAGTGGCGGGAAAATAAATAGCGACACGACATTTTAACCACAAGTTTTGCCTATTTTTCTTTTGCTTATTCAATATTTTAAACAGAATAGCTAACAGAAACTAATCAGAGTTTTTAGAAAAAGTTTTGGTATGTAGTTTTGTAGTCCAAAAAATTTTAGTATAACAAGGTGCAATTTTGAAGTAGCTACAGTCTACCGTTGATTTTTAGGATTTGTTTTTGCTGCCTGTGCCAAGCATTTTCTCCCAAACAAATTATTTTCGATAGTTTTTCTTATGTATACATATAAAAGAAAATGCACAACATTGTCAGTAAAAAAAATTCCAAGAATCAAGGTCCTAGCTACTTCCACAATAAATTTAACACAAATATAATCAATACATTCGCGAAACGATATTGAAAATGACCTTTTTAAATTTAATCCTTGAAGAACATATAGAATTTTGCAATTTTTATTTTTGCTAAGAACTACTATACATAGACCACATCCTCGAATTTCGTCCTTCTAACTTTTTAAGCTATAAAAAATATAATTTATTAAAGTGGCATTTTTGATACCTTTTGTCCTTTTGAACCAAAAAATTTAAAATTTTCCAAAATCTAATCACAGAATTTTCTTTTTCATTTGGTACCCCTATTGTTATTCTGCATTGAACTGAGTTTTTTTTAAATAATTTTTGGAATCATGGGGCGTATTCTCGTTTCCGTACAAATCGATCATGAAATCTTCGTATCATTTTCTATACAAATTTTCGATTCGTACAAAAACCAGAATACGCTTCCATATATTTGAAACTACAAAGTTTGAAATTTCGATGAATATTTGTTGAAAGTTGCTTAATTTTTGTAAACCTTATACAAAGTTTGCACTTTTGACTTACGAGGTTTCTATTGGCTAATTATCTATACTTTTATAAACAAGAATAAACCTCCGCGTATATTTCTGCAATGAGAAAGCTTCTCATAAAATTCATTTTCTGTTCGCAGGCGGCGCACAGTGGTCTGAATAGAGAATCTACCGAGCCAAAATTATTAGAACAGGTTCGCGTTGATGGATTTGCACACCACTTCGTATCCATTACTT
>NW_016200889.1:0-2504 GCF_001687245.7 Rhagoletis zephyria | reverse complement strand
AAAAAATCCAATTTCAAACCTAAATCTTTTACCGATGACCGGCAGCGATGATCCACGGGTGCTTCTTCCGGTTCTCCGGCTTGTTCGCCTCTCTCAGATCGGCCTCCAGCCACTCGTACTGAATTCGAGTGTTTGTGACCGTGTAGATCGGCTGCTCACTGTACGAGTACCAGTAGTAGAACTCGGAGCTAAAGGCGACCACATGGACGGGGCCAATGTTGAAGCTGTAGAAGTGGTTATTGTTCTCGCCCGTCTTCTCGTCGATCATCGTGTAGCGGTTGGTGTAGTGGGTGAAGTTTCTGGATCGGAAAAATTTGAGATTGAAAATTTTTTGTACAATTTGCTGTACGGCAGAAGATTTGTTTTGTTTTTACCGGTAGACCTCGTGGTTGCCCACCACCGTCTGGTAGGGCACGTTGGCCACCGCCGACTCCATCTTGCGCATGTACTCGTCGCCGACGTGGCCGTTGTTCTGTTGAGATAAGTTGATAATAAGCGGGTTAGCATCTTTTTTTTGTACGACAATTTGTTTCTGCAGGGCTACCGTGTCCAGATTGTACGCCAGGTCGCCGACGTGGAGGATGGCGTCGTACTGCTTCTTCGCCACCTGCTCCTTGATGCTGCGCAAAGGTCAAAAGCTTTAGACTTTCAATTTAGGATCAAATCGGTTTTTTACAATGGAATGGAGACGCCATTACTGAGGCCCAGGTCGCCAAAGACGAGAATTCGCGGACTCCAGTGCTCCTGATCCAGTGGGCGGGTGGTGAAGCTGAAACCAGGAGTAAAACCGAACTCTTCGCTGCCGCAACGGTAAACTTCAAAGGAAAAAAGTTAAAAAAGTTTTAGAATAGATTAGAATAAACATTTCAACAGCCGTTGACTCCTTACAGTATTCAGTGCTCGGCTTCAGGTTGTCGAGCAGAACTCGGTGGACGAAGGAGGTTCGATTGCCATTTTGGAAGAAGGTCGAAGTGCCGGTGGCCGTCAGCGAGAGGACGTGCGGCTTGGTGCCGTACTGGACGGTGGCGTTGGCGGCAAAGTGAGCCTTCTCCTCGAAGCTCATCCAGGTGACCCACATTTGGCTGGGGCCCACTGGGGAGAAAAGAAGTTTTAAAAAATTTCAAATGCTGTAAAAAGTAAACATACCACCGTAAGAGATGTGAACCTGCTCCGGGGCGCCAAACTTCACCGGATGCGGTGGGTCCTTGTTCGCCGAGACTGCCACCAGAACAAAAACAAAAGCGAAAAAGAAAACTAAAGACTTCATTTTTTTTGTCGACGGCGACGTTTGCTACGATGTTTGTGTTGGGTGCTGTCAACGAATCAGCAGCGGCTAAAACAAACTGAAAGCCAAGTCAAGTCTGAAAAAAAGACGACGTAATTTGAGCAGCAGCGCAAAAAGTTGAGCGAAAAAGAGGCTGCTCTTAAACTCTTGCGCTCTCATCGTGCCACCCTCGCTTATCAGCAGCGACAAGAAGTGATAGCAGAAGGAACACACTGAACGACACTTGAAAGTGAGGCAGCAGCAGCGGCAGAACTAACCACAGTAGCAAAAAAAGACGATCTTATCACCATCCTTGTACGACAACTCGAGTACAAGATATGAAGCTGGAAATCAGCTGTGATAAAAACTGGTGAGATGATATTGTCCTGAATGAATGTCCTGCGAGTAGTGGTGATGAGAGGTCCAACAGATGTTTTCTCGGTGTGAGAAGAATGGCACCTGCATTTTTAGATCTCAATTGTAGTACATGATACGCAAAAGTACAAGAAAAGTATGATCTTTAAAAGGGTGAGTGTACTTGACATTTATTATCTACGAAGAACGGGGTGGGGACATTTAAGGTGCAGATGTATTTGTTTTCTAAAGTTAAGATAACGGTTTAAGGCTGAAATTGTACAAACTGTGGAAATTCTTGCCACACTTTTATATTCTACAAATCAGTACCAAAGGCAAGCAGCAGGTAGGCAATGTAGCTGAGGAGAAACTCAAAGACGCTAAAGTAGGTCACCTCGCTGATGGGCCCAATAGAAAGGCTTATTTTTGGTCCTCGAATCAGCCGCCCATAGAGGTCCTCGTAGTTGAGCTTGGTGGCGAGCCAAGCGTGGCCCCAGGTGGCCGCCTGCAGGCGGAAGATGAACCGTTTGGGGGAGTGGTAGATGGCCTGGCACCAGGCGAACGGGAGGAGAACTCCCGCGCAGACGGCCAGCTGTACGGCGCAGGCGATGGTGAGCACCAAGGTGAGCGTGGGGTTGGCCGAGCTGAAGAGGATAATCCGCCGGAGGAAGATGACGTTGACGGGAATCTGCGTGTAGAGGAAGCCGAGGAGGATGTCGCCGAAGAGGCGGTCGCTGCCCTCGAGCACCAGGAAAGCTATCATGAGAAGATATTTTTTGGTGTGTTTTTAAAAGTTTCTAAAAAGTTTGACCACTATTTCCACCCTACCCGTCAGACTGTGGTCATCGAAGAACTGGTCCAGAAGGGGGCGGAAGCGAACCGGAAG
>NW_016200888.1:0-2504 GCF_001687245.7 Rhagoletis zephyria | reverse complement strand
GAGCATAGAAAAGGGGCTCGTCGTCTGGCTATGACACGCATAATTTGACGCGATTTTAGTAAACATAAATCATGCGTTTGTGTCCGATTGTGCGTATGGTTGCGTAAAAGGTATTCCCCAGCGGTGCACAGTGTAATGTGTTCGTATAAAATGTGAGCAAAAAATTAAATATGCTCCGCTTTCATTAAAAAGTAGTATAATCTGTAATTTCTTTGAAGGCAAAATTACTTTGATAATTTGTTTAGCTTAAAGCCGCGTCCCCAACTATGGGGACAGATATAAAAATCGATTTATTAAAAAAAAAATTATCGGATCCGAAAGCTAATTAAGATATTGACCGGTTTCTGCGATAGTTTTTGGTAACTTAGAGTGTAGGAATGTTTAGAACCCGTTCTCCCATTATCCAGAAAATTGCTGTACATATTATTATTGTGGGGAATAAAACACTGCGACCTTATCATCTATTGTGCCTCACTGCTATTCTTCTATACATATGTACATATACATATGTATAATTGTAGGCGGAAATGGAAAATATTAACCGATTTGAATAAATAATACATATTCAGTTTCTATCTTGATTTTAGCCAAAAAAGTATACGGTGGCGAGAATGCTTTTGGCTACTTTTCTTTGTTTAAAAAATGTTTATTATTTGTTTTTATGAAAATATAGCTTACTATCTAAAAAGCAAGCATGTTGATCAAAATTTTCAACTTTTTAATCCGATTTTTTTTTTAAGTAGCTACGGCTTACCGTTGATTTTTGGCAATTTTTTGTTCGCGCACTTTCTTCCATACAAAGTATGTTCGAAATTTTTTTGTATGGAGAAAATGAGCAACACTGTAATCCCATTTTGTTAAAATTTGGTTTACATGCTGGTTTTAAGCAAAAAGCATACGATATATAATCAAGATCGGCTCACTGCCACACCTACACCATGCAAAATGCTATACATATATAAAAGACTAGAGACAGAGGGAGAGAGAAAGTCACTCTGTTACTCTGTTGATGTGAGGGAGTATTTGGATTAGTTCTATTTTGTTTCGGTTCCCACATATCATCCTTTTTTCATTTTATTTTATTTCAATCAATTCAGTTTTGTTACATTTCATCTCTCACGCAGAAGCAGCACACGCATGACAACTGTTGATGATCGATGACGCAATTACGCACACAAAAATCAAATATCTAACTCTCACAAAAAGCGCCTGGATACATATTCACACACACACACACATATATACATTATTCAGGCATAGCGTAATAAAAATTTAGTTCGTTCGCACTATCAAATTTTTTGACACTATCTATGCACGCGTAGAGGTACAAATGCACATACATATCTAAATATTTACTCAACTATGTATTTTTGCTCAAACACGTCACCTCGTAATCAGTGTTGCCACAACATTTATTTTATTATTTTTTACCAAAATCACCAGAAAAGGTTACCAAATTCAATAGAAAATTACCAAACTTTTTTTTTGTGCAGAACTATACGTAGATATGCTTGTACATACAAGTATATCCGAAGACACCAAGCTTTTCAGACAACCAGCGCTCCATTCGGCTATAATTTTGGCCACACTTCCGATTTGGTACCATGGCACTTTTTTATGAAGCCGTATTTATACGAATAAACCTAAAATTTTGGAGCACTTTAAAATCAGCCTTTGTCTAGTTACGACCAATATACATACATACATATCTATGTCAACAAGTGGCCGAAAATATCTCAACAATTCAACGCTTCAAGGCAGTTCTGAAAGCTTTCGACTGACACATAGACAAAGTGAAATCCTGTACTGAATCCCGTAGCTTTTTGAGCGTACATATTTACATAGATTTCTACTTATATGGTTGCCGGGTTACGCCGGAATATTAATGGCAATTGCAAAGCTGACCTTTCCGGTAGATATAGCAATAGTCACTTTCAAGCAGTTTTTTAGAGATCACACCATTCTAGAACCAAGGACCGCTGGAACAACTTTTCGCCTTCCAAACTTTCAGGATTACCTGAAGTTACCAAATTGAAAAATATGTTACCAAATTTGATAAATAGAGAAAAAATTACCAATTTTGGTAAAAAATTACCAAAGCGGCAATGCTGCTCGTAATCTCACAAATCAGCTCACACGCGCTCACGCGCCTTTCGTGCCGCGCTCTCTCTCTCTCCCTCTTCAAACCCCATTACCCAGTGCCCCATTTAGTGACAGTGCAAAAATCGCTGGGTCCGAAACAGCCGCGTTAGAATAAAACCAACAACAAAAAACAAGTAACAAAAAAGACTAGCATTAAGGCGAAAACACTTTATCTCACACATGTTTTGTGAGCAAAACTAAAATTTAACCTTGAAAATAGCAAAGCACCAAAATAATTCGCGAACTGCAAACAAACCATTCAAACGCACACAGACCCAAGAAGTGTGCAAGTGCAAATATTTGTGCGAAAGTGTTTCCGCTTAGAGATGGGATACATACAAGTTCGTATAGATGATGCATAT
>NW_016200886.1:0-2504 GCF_001687245.7 Rhagoletis zephyria | reverse complement strand
AACTTGGCCCTAACACTATTGAAATAAATATTATTACCCCACAATAACAATGACAAAAAGTTTTTTATTTAATTTCTATTATTAGTTTATTAAAACTTTTAAAGTACATATTATAGTGGTTAAGAATTATCGAAAAAATAAGAATCAAGATGCGGTCTAAAAAGAAAGTCTTTCAAATAGAATTCTAGGTACTTAAAAAAGCCAGCAGAAAGTTAATTTTATATTTATAGTTACGGTGATCATATTTATGGGAGCCGAATACGGGACAAAAAATAATGTTACAAATTTTTTCTACAAAATCTTACTGATCTTAAAGCCTTCTTCAATGATCCTAGATATATTAGCTTTGAAGCATCATCCTTGTAGTAACATCAGAAATTTATATGAAATTTTCCCCGAGATTTTTACACCGAAAAATTTGTTAAAAACCTTAAATTTTAGTACAATAAAGTGTGATTTTGAAGTCGCTAAGACTTATCGTTAATTTTGGAAAATTATTTTGTTGACGATGTTGCGCATCTTTTTCATACAAAGTAGGTACGTATGTTCCACCATTTTTTTAAAGCCCAAAATACAATAACGCTGTGGCAGTGGCAGTGAGAGTGTTTAAAATCAGGTGGTACTTCTAATATTGGCAGGCACTATCGCAGTAAACACAATACGGCGTTGTCAGAGACTGCTTTTTTTGACATTACCTTTGTTTACATTTTTGTTGTTACCTTTTAGGCTTCAGTTACATAAAGATAAGTAGGCTGCGTTTTATTTAAGTCAAATTCAACATGTGAAGTTTGTTGCGATGAAGGCAGTGGCAGGGAATTTAGAATTTGGTCGAAACTGAGCAGTACTGCTAGCTAGTGCTGCAAAACTATTTTTTGAAACCATCGATTGAATTTTACTTTGCTTCCTTTCCATTCACATTAATCTGCGAAAAGCAAATTGTTGTCGCGAGTTTTTTTTATTAGTTTAAGAAAAATAAATATATACACGGTTTTGGTTTGAACTTTCCTACTTAAACTTTGTTTTATTTTGGATTTTCTAATACTTTCCAGGGCTGTCACAGAATCCATCGTAGTCCGATTTTTCGTGAAATCTACGAAAATGCTCTCACTGAGTCCGAATAGCTACGAACGTAGTGTATACTTTGAATACAAAAGTCCCAATTTTCAGTGATCGCATTTTCGTAGACTTCACGAAAAATCGGACTACGATGGTTTCTGTGATAGCCCCAACTTATAGGCTATTTCACGTAAGTTGAATGAATTTTCACATGGGGTGATCGGCACGGTTTATTTCTTACTTTTGGCCTTTTTACTTTTGTTTTCTTATACTTAACCTGAGTAATCATCCCCTTCAATAGGCATGGTTGTCTAAAAAACTATCGAAAACCATCGATGGTGCTGCAGCTGCTGTATTGTGAGTCGCTTCATTAGACATCACACTTTCTAAAAAACAGCTGATTTCGAAAAACTGCCGCTGCCACTGCTACTGCGTTATGCGAATTCAGCTAGTATGATCCTGAATATCCTTTTTTTATTTTGCCTTTTCCTTGCCTATTTTATTTCTTTTGCTTATTTTTAAGTTTTATGCCTTTTTATTTAGTGCCATATATGCAATCGTTTGGCAATCTCTCATGTTAAGGGAAATAATTTTTCATAATATGCAATGGATCGTTGCAAATGCATATGCCCAGTCAACGCATGTTATTTCTTTCTAATGCAACAATGGGCAATAATTTTGATAAAACGTTTGCGTGTTTTATGCTAGTGCCAAACTGCCAAAATTTTCGTCCTCAGAAGCAAATAAACTTGAAACATTTGTTACAAAATATGGCAAAAATGTGTTCGCGACAGATAAAAATACACTTGTATGCTTACCGTGTGGGAAAAAAGTTAACAATACAAAAAAATATTTCATTGAGCAGCACTTGGAAACAGAAAAGCATAGATCTGCCGCGGCTTTAAAAGATTCAACAAAAGTACAGCTTTTAACTCCATTTACTGTAGAAATTGGCGTTGCTAATGAATTTTTGAGTGATGTTACGAAATTTTTAGTTGCTTGCGACATTCCGTTCCATAAACTTAAACATCCAGAGTTCAAAAGCTTCATGGAAAAGTACACTGGCAGAAAACTTCCAGACGAATCCCACCTTAGAAAGAATTATATTCAAAAATTACATGAAATCGTAGTTAAAAAAATTAGACTTGAAGTAGGCGAAAGCAGTATATATATTTCCATTGGTGAAACCACTGACAAAGAAGGCCGTTTCTTATGCAATGTAATTATTGGAGCATTACGGGAAAATTCTCGAGGCTTTTTAATATTATGTGAAGAGATAGACAAAGTCAACGCTTCGAACATGGCAACTATTTTTGATAATGCTATAAGGCCCGAGTCGGTACAACGAGAAAAGGTCTTGAAGAAAAAAGGTTATGAAGAAATGCGGGAAAGCTTTGAGACTTCTCTATCCGAAATTAATCCACATCACTTGCATAGCACACGGCGTA
>NW_016200885.1:0-2504 GCF_001687245.7 Rhagoletis zephyria | reverse complement strand
AAACTGCTATGTTGAATGAAACAATAAAAGTCAGATTTAACTTTTATAATTGCCCGAAAAAATAAAAGCAATTTTTTAACCTTTATTTTTTACCGAAAAAATTAAAGTCAGATTTTAACGTTTATATTTGACTGAAAAAATAAAAGTCAAGTTTTAACTTTCGTGCCCAGAATTTGAGAAACAGCTGAGTCACTTAAATGCAAACACTTGGAAATTGAATTTTGGTTTCACAAATTTGATTTTAAGTATAAAAAGATTGAAAATACATCAACAGGCCATTCACTATTCTTTAAAAGCACCAAGTAAATGCAGGCAACATCTAAATACAAAACAGCTGATATGCACTTTGACACTTTATCCGTTTTTACCCGGAAAAAAAGTCCGGGCTGTTTCGGGCAGGAAGAAGCAGACACTTACGATCCAATGCGTTCCAATTTTCGCTGTCTAATACCCATTTCGTTTAGTACCGGAATGATTTCTTGGCAGTTTTGGGCACCCGCGGGATCCCGCGTTGCCTACGGGAAAGAACCTAGTATCAGTATAGCAGCTGATTTTATTTTTTTTTTTCAAATTATTTGGTCTCGAAAATTTCAACTATTTTAAATTTCTTCTCACAAAAATTCTAAATTGTTTAAATCTGTTTGCATGTGAAACCTTTTTCCATACAAAACAAGCGATTGAATAGCAGCTTTTGGAACGCTCGCCCGACTCAAGCTCGGAACACTTTGACGACTGCAACTTCACGACGTAACGACAGCGACATCATTTTGTCGACAAATGTCGCCTTGAAGCTAGCTTCTTAAACATTTTGAAGACCTCAGCGACATAGCAAACCGCTGATTTTAAAGTTTGACATTTTGGTATATTTATTTCACAAATTGTGTATTTTTATTTAAATAAATAAGAAAAACATGAACAATCAAGAATATGTGATTAATTTTGCGACAATTTAATTTTGCAGCACTACATCTACTCATTGTCGTCGGCAAAATTAGAAATAGATTTAATTTGGCGACGTCGACAATTGCAGTCCTGCAGCCAAGATGTCGTGCTGTCGCCAAAATAATTGTGTCCGTAAGAACGTGTGTATTTAAAATTTGACAGATGCTGCTTGTCGCTTGCTGTCGTCAAAGTGTTCCGAGCTTTAGCAGCACAACCGCTGATTACTGAGCCTTGCACCATGGATAACTAGATATGAAACTCTCTAATTTTTCTGAGAGCGCGCCCAGGAACTCATTTCCGTACTTGGCAGCACTGCCAATCCCTGGGCAGATAAACAGCTGACATGCGAAGTGGCGAGCTACCACTAGATGTGTGAAAAATGCATCACATTGAATTCAGTGGATTACTTCTTCCCGCATTTTTTAATATTACTATAAAACAGTATTTGTAACTAAACGTGATTTTACTGGCAATATAAACACTGAAATATAAAATTGATATGAAAAATATTGCAACTTTTGTTCGTTGTGTTTAATCAAAAGTTTCTCCATAAATTTCTCTATAAATGCCCATAAATGTTTTCGTCACAGTGGCTCTACTGGAGAATGTTATAAAAAGTACACACTTTGACAGCGCTCTCACGAGAAAAAGAGTTTCATATCTAGTTATCCATGCCTTGCACAGGATGGATCGATGATTCGAGAAGCAAACCAATTTACTAAGAAAGAAAGTTGCACCAATTTTCTTTTTTTTTAATTTAAATTTTTTATTTTTTATTTTTTTTATGTATTTCACAAGGCACGCTTTCATATAGAAGAAAAATTCAGAACAGTTGTTGACTCTTTCGATACCAGAAGCAACAACAAAATACAGACTGATGCATTTTTGAAAACAGCCTTATTGTTTCTTGTAACTTATTCGAAAATCTGTTTTGAGTCGACCTTTTTTTCGACAGTGTCAAATATACTACATTACTAATATCGCTAGCTTAGAAATAAAAGTTGCTAAGTCCCATTTTAAAAATTTTACAGGAGAGGAAAAAATCTTCCTATAGCCATTTTCTTTAACTATTTCGCAAGACTTTGAATCAAACATTTTGCGCGTTTAAAGCAAAGCAAAACTCCATAAGAATCAGAAGGATTCGATATTTATTAAAAGATGTCGTATTATTTTGGCCTTATCGCATTTAAGGTACTTGTTTTGGACTTAGCAGATTTTCCTTTTATTGCTTATGAAGAGGAAAAAATAAAACAAGTACCTTTATAACTTTCGAAACGATGCGTATTCAATTTCTCTAGCATCCTATATCAAAATATGAGTTTTCATAAAAAGTGGACTTAGCAACTTTTCACTCTAAGNGAAGAACGCTCTATCTCAGAATTTGATTAAGAAACGCCGTATCTTAGAATTCGGCCCAAAAACGCCCTATCTCAGCTGCCGATTCTAAAACGCTCTATCATAGCACATTTTCAATATATTTTGTATTATATTTGAGATAGGGCATTTTTGAACGGAATTCTGAGATAAGGCGTTCCTCAACCAAATTCTGAGATAGTGTTTTT
>NW_016200883.1:0-2505 GCF_001687245.7 Rhagoletis zephyria | reverse complement strand
CTCTACGGATTGTGTAAAAACAAAGAAATTCGCAGACAGTGAAGAAGTGCAGTCCTTTAAGCTTCTGTTAAAACCTATCGATCCTGAAATGCCGAAAGTTATACAACCAGCCGGTTTATCTTTACATCTATCACAATCTTCGAAGCTTAGTTTCGGATATATCTAAAGTAGATATTGTGGCTCCATTGCCGAAAGATTTGCCATCGAAGAAACGGATGGCAAAAACTAGTGAAGATGTTCTCAAACCAGACGAGGAACCAGGTCCATCTTCCTCAGGATCAACACGTAAAAAGATCTCAAGGAAAACGACAACAAAGAAAAATACATAAACTACTCAGCATTATTATTTTTGGCCCATAATACGTTTTTCTAGTGTATAATCATGTCTTTATAGCTTATAATTCAATGTATTTTGTTCATTACCAATAAATTATATTTTGTCGTATTTTTACTCTTCTTTCTCTACATTTTTAGTACACTTCTAAGCAAGTTAGGATTTTCTGCTTTTCACCACGTGAAAAAGCATCTCATCTTCCATCCGAATCAACCAAAAAGTGAAAATTGATTTTTTGACACCTAAGCCCCCTTTCCGTAGACCAGGTCACATATTTGTGAAGGAACTTTTTGGAGTCGTTTCAATTTGTTGGTCAAAGTCACTTCTGTTTTTTGTACAATTGAAAAATTGAAATGCCGGTTCAATGTACTAGAGATGTCAGTTTTCAAAAAACATCGATGCATCGATGCATCGATACATCGAATGGAAAACTTTCGATGCATCGAAGCAAAACATCGATATTTTCGATGCATCGATGTTTTTTCACATCCCTACCTTCCATAGCAAATCGAATTCAAGACAACATACGCACCTCTTTTTAAAAACTTAGTAAAACCGAGTGCAATAATGAGAGCATCTTTTTTATGTAACTTCATATTTTATGTATGTATGTAAGTATGTACATACTTCTATTAATTTTTTATACAAAGAATAAATTGTATTCAGTGCACTTCACAGTCTTATTTATAGATAATGAAAACAAAAGCGCCTGTGCTTCCTCTTTGAAACCCTCGCGCAAGGGATATTGCATTTGAGCCAATTTTTCGTATTGCCCGTATTACCGCTCGCGAAAACACAGAAATCGAGAAAATTCATTTATGATGACTTTTACAATCATGCACAGTATATTTTACTTACTTTTTTTTATAAAATTGTATTATTTAAACCCACGAAAATAACAATCGAAACTTCCTCCGTCAACCAATTTGCAACTTAGAAAAACGGAACTACGATCGAAATGTCGAAGATTGATCGAAAGGAAACGGAACGCAGAATACCAAAGTTGCCAAACGGAGAAAATTTCGATTCGAGTCGAAATGCAGAATAGGGCTGAATATATTCGGGGCAGGGTTGGGCATTTTTGCACTACCGCTGAATTGCACTATCACTGTTTATTCAGTGATAGTGAAAATGCAGAATTCATTATCACTGAAAATTTAGTGATAGTGAAAAAAAAATTTCACTATCACTGAAGGTTTAGTGATAGTGAAAAACGAATTGAATTATCACTAAAACTTTAGTGATAGTTAGAAAAAACTCACCATCACTAAANGAAAATGCAGAATTCATTATCACTGAAAATTTAGTGATGGTGAAAAAAAAATTTCACTATCACTGAAGGTTTAGTGATAGTGAAAAACAAATTGCATTATCACTAAAACTTTAGTGATAGTTAGAAAAAACTCACNATAATTATTTTACTTACTTTATTTTTAATCCAACCTTTACTGTGAATTTAATATATTATCTACATATGTAAAATAATAGGTGTTTCCATGATTGCACTTAACTCAAAAACTACTGGATAGATTTCAGTCAAATTTTCAGAGATTGTACCTTGCATATATGGTCCTATTATAGGGTAGTTTAGTATAAACGAAAAAATAGCATCAAAAACGACCCTCTAAGGAAGTAAGGTTAAATCAATAGCATGTACATATATTAACTTTTTACATTTTGCTAACTCAGGTGTACAAAATTATGGAATAAATGTAATAGGCCGAAATCTGCGGAAATAATAAAAACAGTTGTATCTTCGAATCTGGATACGCCTTGCGTTACAAGATGGAACTCATTGTACGATTCGGTTCAGAAGTTAATAGAAGTCAAAAACAGATTAGGTGAACTATGTTATAAGCTGGAAATTTCTACTTTCAATGAGGAAGGAATTGAGTATTTGGAAGAATATGCAAAAGTAATGCAACCTATCGCAGAAGCTATCGACTTCCTTCAAAGAGAGCAAAATATGTTCTTTGGTTACTTTATTCCAACTTTACTGTCCATCAAAATAAAAATGCGACGTTTAGCTTCCGAAAACATGAAATATTTGACGGAAACTAATATTCAAATGCAATCAAAGCTAATGCAAAGGTTTGAAANTTATAAGCTGGAAATTTCTACTTTCAATGAGGAAGGAATTGAGTATTTGGAAGAATATGCAAAAGTAATGC
>NW_016200882.1:0-2505 GCF_001687245.7 Rhagoletis zephyria | reverse complement strand
TGGGTTGGAATTTTTAAGTTTGCGGATTTTATTATTATAATTTTTTTTTGGAAATCTTATTCATTTTAGGTTTAAGTTTTGGATATCTCCGAATTTTAGTTTAATTGTTTTATTTTTTTTAATTGAAGATATTTTCCTGGTTTTCAGTTTTAAGAATATTTAATCCGTGTAAACCTTTAAAATTATTTTATTTTATTTTTCTCGATCATCGTTTGAATTACTTATTTTTGAATTCTGATAGTTTTCATTCGTTTTGACATTTCGATCGTAAGAATTTTTGAATTTTATCTCTGAGATTTTATTGTTGTGAATATTTTTGCTCAGATCGGTTTTAAATTTTTCGAATCAACTTTCAATTTTCATTGCATTTCTAAATTTTTGAATTTTCCAGAATTTTTCTGAGGTTTTTTGTGTCCGGCTTTTGGCATCTCGTTGAATTTCTTTAGAATTTTTTTCGATTTTCCACTTACCCCGGGTTTGTTTTTAGATACTTTGAATTTTTGAATTTTATATTCGATTTATTATTATTTTTTTCTTTAACTGAATTAGTTTTTTTTTTGAATTTCTTTGAGTATTTTTTGGTTTGTTTTGCGGGCATTTCCCTTTTTCTTTTAAACCACTTGAATTAGTTTTGTTTGAAATAAGGCGCTCTGGTGATAAGGTTTTCGCGTGAAAGTGAATGGGAGAACGCGAGGGAGAAGACTTAGTGATTCCAGGAGGATTAGGATTATTAAATTCAAACCGCCGGGTTACGCGTAGTGTGGCACGGGCCTTAGAAAACCAAGTTGTAGGGTCACTGTTCACTCAAATCGATACGGGCATACCATATCCCGTTGACTTCCTGCCCACGGATTACCTGAATCGGTGCACAGCCCGCATATTTGGTACCGCAGAGCAAGCATTAACACGACCACCAACAATCCAAGTCACTCACGAGGTAGTACTAAACTCCGCAGATAACAGCCTCACTTTTTCACAAAAGATTGAAGAGCTACTGCAGATGTCTGAACAAGAGCAACAATCGGGGGGAAATACGCTGCCAGGNAGAGGCATTTTTTTAAGCTACATTTGTCTGTACGGATGTGCAGAAACAGAATACTAGCGTAGTTCCCACTAGTTTTGTTAGTACGCTGCCAGGTGATCAAGAACCAGGGGTTTCGAAATCGCACGGTGGTGGACCTAGTTCTTCATCCATCAATGTGGAACAGCTGAGCCGGATGATGGCAATGATGGCGCAACAAAATGACATGATGGCGCAATGCATGAATGAGGTCCGCCACATGCGAGATAATGTAGTTACACTTAACAATAGAGTATCAGAAGTAGAAACTTCAGCGCAGGCAGCAGGAAATCGACCAACAATGGCATCAACACCAGAAGCACGAGGCGGGACACCCACTGATGGTCAGAATGCCAGTCACTCCCGTTCGCAAAATGAGAGTAGGAACAGAAAAATTGAATTAGATAAATGGCATGTGAAATTTGATGGTACAGGAAAGGGAATGACGGTAGAAAGCTTTATTTTCCGTATAGAGAAGATGAGGGAGCAGTATGGCATCAGCTACTACCAGTTATTTACCTATTTTCACTGTCTCGTGACCGGCAGCCCAGTGCTCGAGGCCCACGCTGATGAACCTAACTTTGGTTACTTCGAGCTAAAAGCCGAACTGCTAAGCCACTTCAAGACCGCCGAATCGGACTACGAGATTATTCGTGAAATTATGGAGAGGAAACAGCTGCCCCAAGAGACCTTTGAAGACTTCTACAGCGAGGTACATGATTTGACTTTTCGCCTTAGAAAGAAGATTCCCGAACAGGAGCTTGTCGGTATAATCCGAAGCAACCTTAAGCCTTACCTGGCTAATTTAACTTTTGCTTCACGTATGAGTACGCTAGCTGAATTAAAATCAGAGTGCAAGCGAGCTGAAAAGGTGATTAAGGAGAATAAAGGTAGGCAAAAGCCTGTGAGCGAATTAGATTTTTTGGAAGCAGAAGCATCGGTAGAGAAAAGTGTAGAAGCGTTAGTAGGTCCCAGTGCAATAAAACACAGCAATCAGTGATAGCTAGTAAGAATTCGTCTTCGTCCGTTAGTCCCAATGTCAGTGCCGATGTCAGTAAGTCAACAATTAGTTCCTTCTGTGCGTCCCCTTTTCACCTCATGTTATTTTTTTCGTGTGGTATGCCTATCGACCACTTTGTTAAGCACCCCTTAGATTCCCTAAAATCCGATAAGTGTAAGTCTTCGTTCCACGATATGGCCTGTTTTGCGTGTGGTGGTAGCTCGTCCTTCTGTGTATTCAAGCCAAGACAGGGAAACCAGAAACTGGCGGAGCTATCCGGGAACTCTCGCCAGGTGAAGGAGAACCCGGAAGCAAACCCGTAACAATTTTGAAGAGAGGAGCAAGTAGTGAAAAAAAGAGGAGAAAGAGTTAATAGGAAATAGGGTAGTTAAGGGCCTACACCAAAGAAAGCTGGACTATGAGGAGGCGCGTAGACGCATATTTT
>NW_016200881.1:0-2505 GCF_001687245.7 Rhagoletis zephyria | reverse complement strand
TTCTGTGATGAGATTAAACATATTTTTTTAATTCGACTTATGACCGGCTCTAATTGTACTAGAAGCGCACCAGTTCAGAACTAGAGGTTTTCCGCACAGGGTTGCTACAAATACATATATACACAAACACAGAGTACATGTTGATGTTACTGTCCCATGATTTACAATTTCTCATCTCAATTTACAGCAACAGCAACAGCACCAGCCATTGGCTGTTATTGTTGTTGTTGCTGAAAATTTAATTGCTATTTTTTATTGATATCGAATGATATATGAGGTGCAATTGATGAATGAATGTGAATACAAACAAGTCTAAGAAATGAATTTGTATTGTAAGTAAATGCACACAAACACATGCATACCTATTTACATAAATACATACATATGTACATATGTATGTGCAAGATCTGATGATCTGAGGCAAGCATTTAGAGATTGTCTGATCGTACGAACAATATTTAAGTGAGAAGTGATATCAATATTCCATATAAATAAGTGTGGAAAAACACTTTGGGTTGCCCAGCCAATAGCTNTGCTTTATTACTTGTAAAGTAGTTTGAAGATAAAAACAGAAAATGCTTTCATAAAACTTTTAGAGATTATTAGCTTTGATTATTATTGAATGGAAAACTTCCAATTGAATAATACGCTATTCCATACAAGTAAATAAATACTCGATACTTTTGTTGCGATACCAAGTATTTTTTTATTCGATGCTTTGCAATCCGATACCAAATAAGTATCGATACTTACATATATGCAAAGTAGGAAGGAGCAAAGGATTTTAGCTGGAGCGGAATTGGGGCATAAATTTACTATCACATATTTTTTTTTAATCACTGAAAGCAACCGTGTTAAATAAATTTCAATTCTGTTCTGCTTGTTATCGCACATTTTCTAGCCCGGAAATTGTGTTTCCAAAAGTTGACAACACTTCTTGGAACCGTAATTCTAGGTATCTTAGTAACGTTTTGATTTATCAGCAAATTAGCTAAAAAATTTACCGGTTACAAGAGTGCGCAGAATGCCAGTTAGGGCTGTAAGAAAATAAATAAAAAATTTTATTGGAAGCGGAAGCGGAGCAACGAAAAAAACCTTTGCTCCGAAGCTATAATTATATGTCGATACTTTGAGAACACTCTTGAAATACTTTTTTTTTTTACATAATTGCATAAATATCGATCTGATTCACCTATCAAAGCATTTAACCAACAATCAGGTTTTAATTACTTCATTTAACAATACAGTATTTGAATTTATAAAACAGAGTTGGATCTTAGTATCATAATCATAAGCGTAGAGCTGCAACTGACAAAATTTGCACTACTCACCGTAGACAGCTCTATTTTTATAGCAGAAGCCGAAGCATTGCTGGAAGCTGTTAACATCTGTATAATTGGTAAAAACCTCATACTATGTTCGGACTCTCTCTTCTCAAAAAATAAGAAACATCCTAATGCAACACCCCCGTAAGCTGATAATAATGTGGATTGCGGGCCACGGTGGTATTCCGAACAACGGGTTAGCCGATGAAGCCGCTAAATTTGCTACCACTGCGCCCATCATTTCAAAACATCTAACAAACAAAACTGACATCATAAAATTAATAAAAAACCACTATTGTTTTACATATTAAAAGAAGTTTGGAATAATTACAGCCACGAGTACAAACAAATAAACGCAAATGATATTTCAGGAATCGACCTCAATAAATACATATATACGCCTGAGGTTAGGGCACACTCGTCTAACTCATATCCACCTTATGGAAAACAGACCGCCTCCAATATGTCTATATCTATGCTTAGCGGATATACTTACGTTAACCTCCTACTTTATAACTGTAATTTTGTTAAGAACATACACTTTGCTTCATTCAATAAAATCTGTTTGCCTGATCTATTAAAAAATATTACTTCAGAAAAAATAATAAACACTATATCGCTCTTAAAGAAATTTTTGCACTTATTACTCAATTGAATTGCCTTAATAACATATGATTTTTATTACTATTAGGCCGAAGACCTTAGTTGTTAGATGCCTAGATTTAAGGTTCATTTATGTAACTTAATTACGTAAATAAAAATTTTTTATAAATAAATCAATATTTTTTTATTGCAATGTTGGTAGCTTAAGTTACACGGTTAAAAATTTCGGTTTTAATTTTAAACTTTTTGTATATATTATAATTACAATTACAGTAATCGGAATGCTAAGCATTTTTTTTGGATTACAATTACAGCAACCGTAATGGTAATAATCAAAATGTAATCGTAATCCTCTGCGCCCAGCTGTGGTATGTATGTTGTATATGTATATATTTACAACATTACACTGTGAAGATCACGCACTCATGTGGTCACTACAATGACAACATCGCCACAACAGATTGCGTTAGATTGACAGTCAAAAGCGGTCATTTTTGCTGCTTGGTGATGCTGGCAATGTCACACGGCATCAGCGTTGCCAAACTTGGGCGTTTCCGGCCAAATCTGGTCGGATTAA
>NW_016200880.1:0-2505 GCF_001687245.7 Rhagoletis zephyria | reverse complement strand
TGACACATTTCTCGGCGCACTAGAAATCACAACAGTGATGAGCTAAGGTTTGTGACTCTGTTAGAATACATGGGTTGATTTAAAAAATAACTTTGAATTTATTTTGCTTGATTTATTTTAATCGTAATTTTTAGTCATGACTTCATACCAACATAACTGTATGAAAACTCGGGAACCGGTTTTTTCAACAGGCAATTTTTCGAATAACTCGAAAACCGGTTTTGGAAATAAGGCGAATAGTGAAACGCCCTAGTACGTACGTACATATGTATATATATACATACATATTTATTAAACCAAAGTTCCCACAAACATACATGAAAACATCTTTCCAATTTTCTTCTTTTTTAGAAATTTTTATTCGAAGAATTTCGGTAAACTCCACAAAGTGCAAAAGAGTCATAAAAAGTTCCCAAGAATCTCGAAAAGTTCCTATAAATGCGGAAACAAATTTTTAAAAATCCCGAAGACTTCATACAAAAATCCAAAAACAAATCAAAACTAGTAATTTTTAGCAAAAAAAAACCGACTTCAACTCCCATATAAAAAAAAAAATATATATATATATCTCATGATCCGCTGATCGGATCTTTACCAGATTAGTATGGGACCACCTCTGAGACACTACCTTTCCGATGCAAAAAGAATTATCGAAATCGGTTGACGTGGTCCAAAGTTATGCGGTAACATACATAAAAAAAAAAAAAAAAAAATATTCCGACGAACTGATAACCTCCTCCTTTTTTGGAAGTCGGTTAAAAATTACAATAAATCCCCCGGAATCCTAAAAACTCTCGAAAAGGCATCCGCAAACCATATTTTTTTATTATCAATGACCAAAAATCAAAAAAGGCAGTTTCATAGAATAGAGTGGATTCAATCAAATTTTTGAAATGAGAGGACGACAATTTTTCACCATGTCTTGGCATGTGTCGCCACTTTTTCCCTACCGAAATTCCACCATACAAGTCTAAAAAATAAATTAATTAAGGGCTAAACTAAGTCGCTCCTAACACAGACTATCTAACGAATTTTAGTTATTCAAATGTTTAACTTTGCAGACATCTTTTGTGCCTAAATCCCAAGGGGTTGTCACATAATAAAACATTGCGTTCGCAATTGCAACCAACATAACCAGTATTTGCAACAAAAGCTGCTTAAATCACTGTTTTGTTTCGTAACTGCAATACATCAAATGGTAATCACCGCATCGTTAAAAAGCTACAAAATTTTAAACAATGCCGCACACAACTATAAAATAAAGCCAAAAAATTTGTAGTGCAAGGCCACAAAAATATATCTAAACACAAATATATATGTGTATGTATGTATGTATGTATGTATGTATGTAGCTACATAAATCCTCAACAATAATTGTAAATTGCAATCTAATTATAAATGAACTACACTGATAAACGATTGCAAGCAAAACTGACAAACTGAGAAAGAATCGCCAGCAAACAAGTAGTACACGAGTACCAAACAAAAACAAACCCGCTGCACATGCTTAATTACCGCAGTTGGACAAATAGCTTAGCAAAACAATGTTTCTAGCAATAACTATAAAAATAAAAATAAAATAAAAACATTGGTGTTGCCCATTGTTGGTTGTCAGAAAGAATGATTAGTGTGGTGGCAGTGCGGAATTTTAGAAAGTTAAAGAGAAGTAGAACTATGTACATATAATGAAGTTGATGATTGAACAAGCTGAACTCGAAGGCTTTGAATGGAACAGAAGTTCAGCAATGTGTGCGAATATGACTACATACATACTTATGTCAATATGTTTAAATGCGATTGGGCGCCTTAGCTGCAACAATAAGTTCATTTCGATGGCCTGAGTGGAAGATCAACCTATCTTGGCAGCCAGTACAAAAACGCCCTCTTTCAGAAAAAGTTTCAACAACGCTCTATCCCAGAAAACTTTTTAAGAATTTGGTTGAAGAGCGCCCTATCTCAGCTGCCGATTCAAAAATGCCCTATCTCCGCTTATTTTCAATATATTTCCGTTTGAGAAAGGGTGTTATTCAACCAATTTCTCAAATAGGGCGTTTTTCAATCAAATTCTGAAATATGGTGTTTTTCAATCGAATTATGAAATAGGGCGTCCTTCAAACAAATTCTGAGGTAGGGCATGTTTGAACTGACTGCCGAGATAGATCGATCTTCCACTCAGCCATCGATTTGTTGTTCTCTATGCAGATAACAGTCAGCAGTGTTGCCGTTGTGCGACTAAAGGGTCAATTTCATCCTTTTTAAGCGCCAAATTTTTTTAAAATTTGGATTTTGACCCATTTCCAAAATTATGTGCGACTTTTCAGAGTTTTTTTAGGAAATGTCATGCTATTAAAAATCTTTCCCCCTGTAAATATGAAGAAATGCATTACTTAAAATTTTTAAAGGAAATACAACTCTTCTCCTTGCAGCAACTAGATGTATGTGTATGTTTGCAACCCTTTTAAATTCAACAGATTTATTCTTTTACTAGTAAAGAAAAACAAAAAT
>NW_016200878.1:0-2505 GCF_001687245.7 Rhagoletis zephyria | reverse complement strand
AATTTTGTCTTTAGTCAGCTATAATTCTGCGATATTTGGTCCTATAAATGGCGTATCGTTTGAAGCGTATTTTAATTGTCTGCTTGGCACTGATAGATCTTTTCAGCTTAGTCATGAATGAAATCCTACCTTTAAACCACACAAAAATCCACTATCTCGAGAAACTGTGCAAAGAAAAACTTAGAAAAATGCGTTTTAAGCTAATTGAGTTTGAATGTATTAAAATTTTATAAAATTAACATATTTGGTTACTATAGAAAAAATAAAAAAAAATGCGTTATGGAAATCCATATACTCTCGCCTATACTATACATGAGTTTCTTCGGTCTTTTCAGCATAACTAATTATTTATAAACCAAAGTTGACTGGAACTTGTAGTGTTTCACAAATTTTATTAAAAAAAAAAATAAATTCTNGGTATAAGGTGAGTGAAATGGAAAGTTATTGCTTTGCCAGAACTCGTAAGAACGAAACGAAAACGAGTTTTTAAAGAAAAATTCCGACATTTTCACAATTACAAAATATAACCAATAAACATCTAGCCAATAAAATAGAATAAACATAATTTGCCTCAAGGGATTCGTCTTCCTAGTTAAAAAAAAAACTCATTAAGAGAATAAAAAGTGTATTATCTTAATATTTATTAGGCTACCTTTTATATAATGAATAAAATAGCGCCTGGTGAACTGACATTGAACGCGGGGTCTATTGTTTTTATAGGTACCATAAAAACCCCAAAAAAATGGAATTGGGGACCCATAAAAAATCGCTAGTACAAAAAAATGGTAAAACAAAAAATTGAGTATTATTATTGGAAGTGTCCTAAAGAGGAACAGAGTTATCGGATCGAAAAATATTGATTTTCAAGAATTCCATACCATATGTACGAAATTGTTTTCCCCAAATATAATAAGTGCAAAACTTTGAGCGCTTTGAGCGATTCGGACTCTACTTTTTTTCTCATGCATTTTTGAACCACCTTTACGTACTTACTTGAGCTGGAATATTCAAGATATTCGAATAATAAAATGCGGGCATCTGTTGTTTAGAAAAATTTGCAGAATAGCCGAAATTGGCACTTTATTGCACTGAAATTGTATGGGAAACAAAACTAAAAAAAAATCTGAGAAATTTTTTATGAAAATTTTATGATTTTTTAGGTCTTTACAAAGCTTGAAATTTGTTTTTATATCGCTTTTGTCAGAGCATGAACTATATTTAATTGAAAACAAGCAATAGACAAAATTTTAAAGACAAGTTTTATTAGTGGTTAATAAAAAAAGAAAAGTCGACCCGCGCGTCACCTAATAGTTGAGTTATTATTATTTTTCATGTAAGTATTACGCATTCCATATATAAACCATATCGGAACATAAAAAAGGGTTTTTCAAATATCTTGACACCTGTGCCACCTATTGGACTTATTCCTCATTCATATAGGATCATCATCGGATTCTGAGCTCAGTATATAGTTTCAAGTCTCTAGTTTATCGGGAAGTTGGTCAAAAATTGATTTGATCATTTGATTACACACGGGTGAAAGATAATAAAAGCTCGTAAAAATAATGGAAATTTCTGATATAACAGATAAATAGCAGACAAACAAAAAAAGCATTTTCCTTATGCATGTCCATGAGAGTGAATGTACATATAACATATCGATGATATTAAAAAGAAATTCGTTTCATCTTGAAAAATAAATCAAGCAAATTTGCAGAGCTGCTAAATGAACGCTGCTGTTGCATTCCGTTTTTCTAAGGGGAAGTAGTTTTTAAATAATTTTAAGCCTTCTACCATCACATATTTTTGTATGAATAAAAGTATTTTCAAAGAGCTTTACACATTCGCGAAAATCGACTTTATTATCGTAATTTTTATTTATTTCGCAATAAGAGGAAAAGCATAGCAACAAAATTGAACACTTGACTATCTCACTACCTTTTTCGGTGGTACATTGTCTTGGTGTTTATTGCCTGTCATCGTGAGCCCTTCAGGCAACAAGCAATAATAACAATTTTGCAATTCCATTCAAAGTTTCAAAATATCATTAAACGTACGCATGTGTGTATATGTATATGCATTTATTAAAAATACAGTAGAAATAGTCAAGACGATGACAGCGCCTTCTGAATTTCAGAGCTATCAAAGCAGTTATCAAAGCCGCGACGCCCGCGGCGTATACTTGTTGCGGAAATACTACGTACCGTTTACATATACGCTACGTAGTCGTTGCACAGCTTTTTACTTGTGTGCTATGACCTTTTGACAAGTTTTCGCAAAATAATTCCTAAAGTTTAAGCGGCATGCTCACTACTTCCTATTTGTTCTTTTAGCTTTTGAAAGACTCGAATTTGTTGTTGTTGTTGTTAAAAACCAACATGGCCTATTTTAGCACGCTCGCAGCTCGTCTACCTGTTTCGTGAACGCCTTATCTGATGTAAAGGTATCATTACGTTTTTTTTGTTTTATTGCTTGTAGGTACTATGGTAGTTGTTGTTTTTAGTT
>NW_016200877.1:0-2505 GCF_001687245.7 Rhagoletis zephyria | reverse complement strand
ACTCTTCATCAAACCTATGTTCAAGCTTCCGGACTTCTGTAGTGTCTTGTCAGGCGGAAATAGCTGCCATCAGGGAAGAGGTAGACTCACTGCTAAAGAGTGTGATGTCAGCTAGGGAGGTTAGCGTACACCCGGATAGTCAGACCATCAGGGCCTTGAACGCTATAATAGTGAGCTCGAAATCGGTAGGGGAGTGTCTGACTTTTACAAATCACGTCGAAGTACTACCTAATAAGGGTTTATGGTCACAAATTGAGTGGATGAAGATCTGGAAAGGAAAGGCACCATTGTTATGTCATCACCAGGTTCTCCAGCGGTACACTCTTGCACGGTTGGGTTTCATGTAAGCTAAGCGAACGCTGGGCCAACACTAGGATATGCGTAATTGCCGCGGATGAATCGGGGGCGGTCGAAGTAGCTACAGCTGTAGCTAGAGCTGGATGTTCTGAAATGCCATTGTGCGATTGGTATTCACGCCGCAGGACTATTGTATCAGTTATCAAGAGGAAGATGAGGTGGAATTATTTTAACACTTTCTATTAGACTGTCCAGCCCTCGCGATGCTAATTCGTACAGAGTTTGAGTTCGGCATAGCTGTACATAGTTGGTCAGGACTGTAATTGCTGCCTCACCGCCAATGAAAAATTTCACAGGAGATTTCGAATCGGCTGTTTGGTCTGTCGGGTCAAATTACTTTTCTGAAAGTTCACAAACGATTGTAACGCCAAAACAGAAGTGGAAAATTATGAACTGGGAGTAGGCATTTAGTAGATTGTTCAAGTTCCCAACAAAACACAGCGGCTTCCATGGCCCCCTTGTTTTTCTAAGCCAGTTGTAGAGAAATTAGATTTGTGTAGCTAGAATTGAACTTTTTTTCTCCATTCATGCTTTTCTATAATGCCACAAGGTATTTTCTTCAAACTAGGTATTTTTAGAGACAATGAAGCTTAAGCTCTTTCCTCTTGCCTTTCAGTCTAAGCGCGCTATTATTAGTTGAGTTCTTGGCGACTCAATCTATGGCGTACTGTCCATCGGAATTTTTATCCAGTTTCATCTTCTTAACCCAGTTATAGATTATTTTTAATGTTTTCTTGAGTATTCCACCAATCGAGTTCAGATATCTTCTTCAAATGAAAATGGCTGGACCATCGGAGTATAGAACTAACTGTGACCTACCATCTCTCATTCATAGTAAAATTTTTGTATCCACAGTTTTACATTCCCTTTAAAAGACTTCCCATCCATCCACTGATGTTTCGCAGGACTAATGTTGAATAAATACTTTCCAAAAATGCCTTCGTGGAGATAATATTGAAAACTCGCGATATGAAGCCTAAAGTATTTCACAAAAAAAAAATTGTAGCACCGCAAGTCGGTTGATGTGAGTGTTCCGAAGTCTTCTGCCGTAGAAACCAAAAATAATACGAAAAAAAAACAACAGCAAAATTTTCGTAAAATCATTATATGAAAATACATAATTTTTATTGAAACGAAAAAACAGAAATAAAACTTATAAACTAAATCATAAATTGCAACTTAAACTATAATTGCTTTGCATACATAATTTAAAAAGTTTGCCGTTTGAAAGTACAAAATATACAGATTAAAGTGAAGGTGAAAGTGGAAGTGTACATCGAAGCAAAACGTTTTGCAAAACACTTTTTTTGAAAGTTAGATTAAAAGCTTAGACAAAAATTTAATACAAAATTATATGTGGGGAAATTTGAAAAAGTATTTGAAATTATTTTTTTTTGGAAATACAAGATTTTTTTTTACATTCGAAATGTTCTGGCTTGTAAAAACTTAAACCTGCTATGCGTGTGTATGTATATTGCTTTTTTTTTAAACAAATTCAAGTTATATTTTAAGCATTTATAGTACTGCTTCTGTTGCTGCTAAATAATTTTAATAGAAAGCATGGAATTTAAATTTACAAAAAAAATCGCTTACATGAATACATACTTTATAAAAATTTAATATTTCGTACATATATATAAAATTACAAAGCATTACTTTAGTGCGCGCACATATATTTAATATATAAAGTTTTCTTTAATTTTTTCACATTTTCTGTTTCACATTTTTATTGTATTTTAGTTTTATTTTTATCTAAAAAAAAATTATGTACTTTCTTGCTGGCGTAACTTTATATTTAAGTAGCTTTTTCGTTTAATACGTNTTTTTTTTGTTATCCTTGTTTTTCGGAGCTTACGCAATATTTTAAACAAATTAAGTAATTAAGAATTACTATGCACATTGCATTTTTTCTAAAATAAGTCGTAAGTCTAAAATATACATTTTTGTTTTTATTATTTTATTGAAAAAAAAAAAACCATGAAAGCTTTTTGGCGCAATGAAAGCTCCAAAAAAGCTACGTGCTGCATCATACTGGAGCGCTTTCGATTGTAGCCGGTATTCACAAGCTTTCGATAGTTTTTTTGTCCACATAAATTGGGTTTCTGCAGCTTTTGAATGTTTTTAATTTTTATTTATTTATTTTTTGTT
>NW_016200876.1:0-2505 GCF_001687245.7 Rhagoletis zephyria | reverse complement strand
CAGCCAATACAAAGAGAAATTGTTTTAGAAAAGCTTCAGCTCGGTTTGTATTGTTGACAGTTGCTCTGCGGGATCGCGTGCCGTTGGTAGTAGTAGTGGCATCACGCATTGCATGAACAAATTTTGAAAACGTAATTTGACGTTTGCATTTTTAATAAAATTTACTTTGTTACATTCTTGCAAGTATAAAATTAACCGTAGAATAAAATGCCCACCGAAACCAGTCTCATACCAGCTCGCGTCAATCCCGATCTGGAAAAAGAACGGAGGTCAGCCAGTTTCAAGATTGAGGAATTTCAGTGTTGGTGGTATGGCGGCGCTGATAAATTAAAAGATAAACGCGAAATTGGTAAGTGGACTTTTCGTATGCAAAGAGCAGATGTGTGCTGTGAAAAAATCAAGCAAAATCTCTTTAAAAAAATGTATGTATGTATGTATGTACATACATATGTATATGAAATTTTTATAATTCGTATTTGTATTACAGTGTGTACGACTCTCTAAAATACCTGCAATGCATATATGTAATACATACATACATATATGCTGGAAAGTGATGTTATCTTTCTTGTCGAGTAAAGCCAGAATCGAAATATGAAATTTGCCAAATATACCCAAAATCTTGACTTACGGTTATAAAACCTTTGCGCACTTAATAGGCTCCATAGATGGCGCGTCTGACTCGCGAGTCATCTGTGTACGTGCTGAATCGCCTTTCGACTACACACAGTTGAGTCACTCGAGAGCCATGTCGGTGTAACTAACATATTTATTTTCATTAATATATCATACATGTATACCTCCAAACTGACTCGCGAGTCAGACGCACCCGGTATGCCGCCTATTAAAGCTCAGTAGCTCGGTGGACTATCAACCTATCAATAAGTGTATACGTCAATTTATAAAACTCAAAGAGATCTGTGTTTATTTGCCCAGCAAACACAATTTTCGCTCACTTTTTTCCTCCTTTCAAATTTGGCGTCATTTTTACTCACTCCAAGGAGGAGGAGGAGGAGGAGGCTGAATTTTAACAGGCATGCTATGCAAAGCAAACATTTCTTTTATGCAACTTATGAAATTTTTGCATATGCACTTCTCAATTGCCACATAAGAAAACTTTCTTAAGTTATAATTTGATGGCAATTCAAAGTATACTCGGCCTAGTATGATGCATTCTGCGGACAATGGTTTCCGAGTGTTTTGCGGACTTTTCGCGGCTTTCAACTATCCAGAAGTGGTAACAGTTGTTACCATTGACCACAGCCCTGCAGGGAAAGCTACTAGTTGTGAACTAGAATTCTACCGGTTTTCGTTTCAGCCGAACTAGTTCACGTTCTGTCCTTTTTCAATGTTAGCGACTGGTATTTTTAACATTGCGATGTCCTACGAGATGTCAATTGTCAGGCTATGCATCAGCATCTACTAGTATAAATACTAGTAGCATCATACCAGTTGATGAGATAGTCTGCCAATTCATGCCCCGTGAAAAGCATAAGTGTGCCTTTTTGCTCGCGACGCTCCAGCAGTCACAATGGCCGACAGAGCAAAGCACTCGCGTGGTAAGCCTGAGGTCCCAGGTTCAAATTCTGCCGCAGGGAAATTTATTTTTATTTTATTATTTTTTATAAATTTATTTTTTTGTTTATGCTGTTTATTGTAATTTTTAAATTTAATAAAAAAATATTTTTGTTTAATTTCTTTGTTTTTATAGCACAAGCATTTCTTCCTAAATGTTTTTTGCAATGCAATTAGATTTTCAAATTTGTTATTTATTTATAAATTGAATAAATTATTTTTACTTACATTTATTTAACTTTAAAAATCTTAACCACCTCCAAGCGGCCTCGAACCTGCGATTTCAGAACCAGAACCAGTAGTCTTCACTTGACGCCACAGCCGACATTTCTAAGAAAAGCAATTAATTGCGTTTTATTTTTGGCTTTGGCAATTCAAAGGCAGATGTCGCTGATCGCCCAAGTTCTTCGAAATTGTCGAACTGGTAGGAACATACTAGTTAATGAACTAGTATTTTTTCTAACTGGTTTGGCTTTTCACTACAGGGAGTGTCTACCCACTACTTTTTAGCAATTTTACTGGCTTCCCTTACTGAGGATGTATTTTTACTTCATTCCTTTTTGTAGCACTGCGTTATTAATTTAAATTGCAATTTTTGATAGATATTTTACATATATAGTGCATTAACCTTTGCAACAATCTAAATTGTGGTTGATCTTTGAAGTCCAAAAAACGTCTCATTAGGCATTATGAACTCAAATGCTATCAATTGCAGACACATAGGCTGCATTTCTTTATACATTCCGGATAATCCCATTTCACAGCCGGAACAAACAGAATACGTTTGAAATATACGTTAGCATATCATCAGGAATATTCTAAAGAATAAGTAAACAAAAAAGTTTATTCCAAATGTTCGGAATGAATAAAGAAATGCAGCCAATGTGTTTGAAATATACGTCAACATATCATCAGGAACGTTCTAAAGAA
>NW_016200875.1:0-2505 GCF_001687245.7 Rhagoletis zephyria | reverse complement strand
CGGTACTTTAGAGCACAGCTACCACTACTACTTCCTCACCAACAAATGCGCTCTAAAGCTAAAGCTGAGCTCGTTTAGTCAGGAGCAGCAGGCGAGCTGAGCTGAGCTAAGAAGCAAAAATGCTGTGCAAAACGCCGAGGAGTTTATTGCCTGCCTGCCTAGCTCTCTTCAGGTTCTTTTAATGGCAAAATATGGAAATTCATTTAGAGGCAGAGAGAGACAGTGTTTGGCCAGCTCACTCTCATTAAGACAGAGCCAGCAAACAGCAGAACAAAGTTGTCAGTTTTCTGCGGTCAGCAATTATACGAAGCAGCAGCAGCAGCAGCAGTCAAGTTAATTGTCAGTGGCGGTGGTGGTGGTGGTGGCAAGTGCTGACCGCAGAATTGTCATATCTGTCATAAATACTACTCGCTGATAATTTATTACCAACCACAATGATACAAACACAGACAGCACAGCACAGCACACACACACACATGACAGTCGGTTCCGATGGTCGCCGATAAGGCAATCAAAATGAGGAAAGAGAGAGAGAGAGGAAAAGGTGACACAGAATGCAAACACAGACACAATCTTCCTTTGACGCGTGCTGCTACTGCTGTTGCAAACCGCAGCCATAATAATGTAATATTTTCGCCGTAATCGGCACAGTCCAATTGAGCAGCAATAAACAGTAGCAGTGCTGCAGTATTGCAAAACCTAATGTAAGAACCAGAAGCAGATATAAAGATTCCAGTTCCAACTCTGGCTACAAACAACCGCAAATTGCCAAACAAGGCACCGCGCAAGCTTAATTACCGCAAACATTACCTAGTCAGAAAACCTTGAGAAAACGAGAGGGCGAAAACGACTGCTGAGAAAGACAATAGGCTACAAAATATTTAAACACTTGAACAAAAAGGAAAAAATGTTTCTACAAAACAGAAAAAAATCTGTTTATAAAAGTGACCACAGCAAAAATGGAACCAATTTCTAATAAATTGGAGCATCTCCGGGCACTTCTTTGGCGCTGGTGCATCTCAAATTAGCATTACAAATTTCAGTGCAGGCAGCAGTTCCTAATGGTCGGCACAAAGCAAATTAGAAATTCAAATCGAATTTAATATACTGCGACACTGCAAGACAATGGCCAAGTGAGTAATGGCCGAACTAGCAATATCAAAGGAAGGAATCGTAAAGAAGAGGAAGAAAGCGGCCAATTTTGGCGGCGAGCAGGGCAGCAGCAGGCAAATTTGTAGGCAGCTGATTGCCGAAGAGAAAGAAGAAGACCAAGAAGACCAAGACCACCAGAACTAGGACCAGTACAGAAATATTAGCCAGCGATGACAGCAGCCAAACAGCAGCAAATAGGCCCTGCAACTGGCACCCGATAAGCACGCCGAGCAATTTGCAACTTTTTTCCTCTTCTTCTTCTCCTTCTTCTTTCTATTTGAAAATCATTACTGTCATATGAAGAAAATGGAAACCAGTGTGAAGCAATATCAATATGCTGATATTAATAGAGCAGCAGCAGCAGTCAGAATATTGAAAGAGAGAAAGAGAGAGAGAGAGAGAGAGAGAAAAGAAAGTGACTCTAAATCTCGATAAGACCCTCAGCGGCGGCGGCACCGAGAATAAGGACCAGAGAAATAAATGGACAGTTGATAAGACCACTACCACTGAGGCTGCTGCTGCTGGCACACGCCATTGGGACAATGGAGAAAAGAGAGCATGCAGTCTTAGATGGGCAAAGTAAAGTCAATGGCAGTGGTGGTGGTCATTTGTATAGAGACAACATATTGAGAGAGTAAGTGAGGATGTGAGCTATCAGCGCACACAGGCAACCGCCGATGATGATGATGATGGTAGTAGTGGGCAAATAAAGGAACTGCAGACAAAGCACAGCCACCGACAGATATAATATTAGTGGCCGGTAATTGAATTGAGCTGTGTTTGGAGGTTGCCTTGCCTAGCCTGGTCTAATAGAAAAGAAGCATCAGTACCAGTGTGGATTGTCTCAATAATAACGGTAGAAGTAGAAGCACGTCAATTGCCCACACGTACTCTTCTTTGGTTCATAGAGCTAAATTAGTAGCCACCGAAATGATGACGGCGGCAACTTAATAATTTTGTTTGTTAGCCTGCTTGGCACAGAAAACCACAAAGTGGACAAAGGAAGAAGGGAAGCGACATTAGTAGCCTCATCATTGGCGACAATGACTGGTAAAATGATACACCGGGCGTCAGCCCGGTGCAAAGTTACTGTTACCCGCGAGATTTTTGGCACAGATACTCAGAAGAAATAATGTGATTTTTTGGAATAAGTTTCAAATTTTTGTGGTGGGACTGGCATCTGANGCTGGAACATATAGGAAGGGAAAGAAGCGACTATAGAGCAGTGGCATCATCAGCCCGATAACCATCAAAGAAACATCAAAGCACTGTGTGCCACCGATCAGCGACGACATTGGGCTTTGCACAAAATTGAGAGAGAGGTAGTGTTATTCTTTACGACCCTAACGATGT